>NC_056737.1:1103928383-1104185883 GCF_019279795.1 Protopterus annectens | reverse complement strand
CCACCCCCATAGTGCCTTTTTTAGGCAAGGCTCAAATTCTAAACCTACCACCCTAGGAAACAAAAATGGGAAGAAACTGAGGGTAATGCTGCTCAATGCCTAAATCTCAAAATGCACGCACTCGAGGCCCTTCTCAGTATGGAGAACATCGATGTCTGTGCTGTAACTGAAACCTGGTTCAAGGCTCCTGAGAGCACCCCGGCACTATTAGGTTTTACCTCATATCATGCGTTCCGGCCCCAAAACCCGGACCACATCACAAAAGGAGGGGGTGTATCCATATTCATAAAGGATACTCACACCTCCAGGTTGGTGGCAACGCACGAAGCTTCGGAAACCATCCAGGTGCAACTAACCATAGGCAAAACTGCTCTACAAATTGTAGCATGCTACAGGCCACCCTCTCAAACTCAGGAACCCCACACAGCCTTCCTGAAGACACTGGAGGGTATAAATGTATCTCCAAACACCATCATATTGGGTGACTTCAACTACCCGAATATAGACTGGGAACATTACTCAAGCCCTAACTTTCTTTCTAGCCCAACGGTTCCTGGAGTTCATAAATTCAAATGCCATGGAACAGCTAGTCACTGTTCCCACGAGAGGAGAAAATATACTAGATCTCATTGTCACAAACATGGGGACAAAATGCTCCACACCGGAAGTATATCCCTCATTGGTGAGATCTGATCATAAACTAATCTCACTGGAAATCCACATCCCGCCCCCACCCCAAGCAAAAAAGACCATAGTGAAGAACTTCTCTAAAGCAAACTTCACACTACTCAAGACTGGTGTGTGGTATCCTTCAAGGCCCCTGAGCCAGAGGAGTCCACAACCCAAGCTGCGGAAGCCCTTACAAATGCCTTCTATGAACACCTCCAGGACTGCATGGATCAGGCAATCCCAAATAAAACCAAGACTCTTTCCACAAAGGGCAAATGTCCAGTCTGGTGGACCCCAGCCATTAACAAACTTTACAATAAGAGGAGAAAGCTATTACATGATAGAACAAAATCCATAAAAGGGAAGTCACCCCTGATCATTATTAGTAAAAAAATACGAGCACTCATAAAATCAACTAAGGCCAATTTTGAGAGAAAAATTGCCATGGATTCAAAGGACAATCATAAGGCCTTTTTCAGCTATGTTAGGAACCTGGGTGGAAACTCCCAGATATGCTCAGAATTAGTCCAAAATGATACAAAATCACTGAACCCACAGACATTGCCAACATACTGGCAGACAGATTCAGAGCAAACGTAACCCTCTCTCCCCCTAAAGGAGAGATAACTATCCCAGCCGAGTGTAGCCTCCTGGACATCTCAAATGCGCAGGTGAAAGCTGCTCTCTCTAAAGCTAAAAACACAGCATCAATGGGACCGGATGGTGTCCCCGGCTGTGTGCTACACGAGCTAAATGAGGAATTAAACCCGCACATAAGGCAGCTGTTTAATCTCAGCCTTACCACAGGATACGTGCCCAAGGAGTGGCGTACGGCAACTGTGGTCCCACTCCACAAAGGCGGTGCCTCTACGGACCCTGGTAATTACCGCCCCATAAGCTTAACAAGTCTAGTCTGCAAAGCTATGGAGAGGATCATAATGGAGCTCATAAACAAAGATATAGGGACTTGCAGACATTGGACCCGACCCAGTTTGGCTTTGTCAAGGGAAGATCATGCCTTTTGAACTTGGTTGACTTCTTGAAACAGTCACCAAGGCCATTGATGAGGAAAGGCAGTCCATACAGCCTACCTTGACCTTGCAAAGGCTTTCGACACAATACCCCACTCGGGTATTGTAGAAAAACTTACCAGCTTAAATGTAAACCCATATGTCACAAGATGGGTTGCAAACTGGCTTAAGGACAGAACCCACAGGGTTAGAGTTGCTGGCGCTGTGTCAGACTCCAAGCCGGTCACAAGTGGTGTCCCACAGGGCTCGGTCCTTGGCCCCTATTGTTTGGCATCTACTTCTCAGAAGTACAGGCCAACATGGGAGGACTTTGGCTGACAAAGTTTGCAGACGACTGCAAACTGGGCCATAGTGGAAAGTGCATCGGACACGGATATCCTTCAGAAGGGACTCACGGAAACAGATAGCTGGTGCCAGAGCCATGGCCTGAAGTTAAACGCCAAAAATGTATAGTCATACCCTTCGGGAAAAACAAGGTAACCCCAAGCTACCATATAGGTGGCAATCCACTAAGCACAGAAGAGGTTATCAGGGACCTGGGGACCCAGGTTGACAGTGGCCTTTCTTTTGACACTCACATTGCTAAAGTGGTTAGAAAGACCTTCTACATTGCCCACCTGATCATGAAGGGATTCACATCCAGATCTAGTGAGGTCATTGTTCCCCTGTACTCTTCACTTATCAGACCAATGATCGAGTACAATGCCCCATTCGGGATGTATCTCACCCGACATCTGCAGCAATTGGAGAGACCCCAAAAGTTCCTCACCAAAAGGATAAAGGGACTCCAAAATCTGTCATATGCTGCCAGATTGAAGAAACTCCAGCTCTATTCAGTCGCATACCGTCTGCTCAGAGGTGACATGTGCCTGACATACAAGGCCATGTCCAACCCGGAATTAATGGACATGCTCCACCTCAAAAAATCCAAATCCACCAAAACCACTAGAGCAAGCGACTTAAACCTTAACACGGATATAAATAGGACGTGCTGGAGGGATAGATTTATCACTCAGAGACTCCCTATGCTGTGGAATAAAATCCCGGTCCATGTGAGGCAGAGCACCTCGCTGACTCTTTTCAAGAGAAATCTAGACCTGTGGATGGGAGATCGTAGGTTTACCCCAGGAATCAACTCTGTGTCACTGCTGGACAGAGGCACAACAAACTAATGGGCACAGTATTTTTTCATATAAGGGGTGGCGTAAGCCACAATAATTTGGGCTAGGCTTATAAATGCCTTAGGGCAGATAGCCTAGTATAAACCTATGAACCTATATATATATATTTTTTTTTAATTAATTAATTTATTTATTTAACATTTGTTGACCGGAAAGTCCGACTAGGTTCCACAGAGCCTGTTTTCAGCGGTGGCCCGGGGAGAAATGCTCCAGATATATATATATATATATATATATATATATATATATATATGTATATATATATGTATATATATCTAATCTATATCTAAATATATCTATATATATGTATATATATATCTAATCTATATATATATATTTAATCTATATATATATATATATATATGTATGTATATATATATATATATATATATATATATCAAAGCACTTTACTATCTCAAAATACTGAAATCTCGATTTTCACTATCTTGTGCCAAAAGTGCAGTTGAGCGAAACTGCACTTGACCGAATTTGAAATGTCAGCTCTGCGGCTCTGCTGGCGCGCTATGTGGGATTTGCTGTGTTTTTAAGGTGCGGTGTCCTGTGGGATATGGTTTGCCTGCCATTGTGTGGATATGTCTGGAGATTCAGGTAAGTGTTGTTTTTTTAAGGGTTTTGGGTAGGGATTTGAGTGTATGTGAGTGTGTTGGGAAGTTTTAGGTGTAGGTTAGGGTAGATAGGTAAGAGTGTGTTTGTGTGTGTAAGTGTTGAGAGTGGTGGTGTTTGTACCTATGCGATGTGTGTTTGTGCAAGGGGAATGTAGAGTGTTTAGTGTTGGGTTTGGCATCTTTGTCTTTTTAGTGCGACCTCAGAGCTAGTATATATGGGGGGGGCGGGGGGGGCTTGCCCCCCTGTTTATATGTAGGGTGGGTGCATGTTTCTTTGTATTTTGTTGGTTTGTTGTAGTGTGGGGAGGAAGGTGGTATGTTTGCATGGTGGAGGGTGTATTTATAAGTCGAGATTTTGAATTTCGCGCTTTTAGGGTTTCGATATTGTGAATGTTCGGCTTTATAATTTCGAGATGCTGAAAATCAAGATTTCAGTTCAAGATTATAAAAGTGAATCCGTTATATATACACATTATATATATGTCTATGTATATATATTTATATATATATATATATATATATATATATATATATATATATGTATGTATGTATATATACACACACACACACACAGATCGATAGGTAGATATAGACATATGTTTATAAGCCCCATTAATCACCTTTCTTGTGTGAAGATCACCTCCATTTGGCCAGATACAAGTCTGTCTCACATACCCTTGTTGTTGCTTCTGCTTTTTACTGTCCACCTCACGATCATCTGCCACATAACCTCTCACATTCACTTGTCTCTAACATCCCTTTCAGCATTGACATGCACTGCAGTCTCCTCATACAGGACAAACACATACAGAAAGATGTATCAGATTATACTTTCCTCTCCACAGCAAAAAAAAAAAAAAAAAAAAAAAAAAAAACCCTTTCCAGACTCACCATTATGCCGTATGGTGGTAAATTTGGGTGTCCTTCCTCAGATTGCCAGGTGTGGTCTCTCCGCACCCACCATGTAACATCCTCTGCATCTCTATATGTTAGGACACTTCACTGGTGACTACTTTTTGGACACCTCTTCTAAACCTTTTGTATCTCATGTGGTGGTGTCCCACCATACACCCCCCTGTCTACAGTGCTATGGAAGTCTGCCCTGACTTGATGCCGTATACTTCAGGGGAGATCTGTCCCTGCACTTCAGCTTACAGACTTTCATTTCTCATTATCCATGGGAGGGATCCACCTACCTAAGTTAATTCCATGATGTTTTGACCGGGGTTTCACCTGTCTCTCTCTCTCTACTCCACCCTCTAAGCCTTCCTATTGCTTTGTGTATTTGCCTTCCTCCATATTCCTTTGCCCCACATTTTAGCCATGTACATTCTAGCTGTTTTCTCTGTCACGCAACAGCTGTGCCTCTCTTATATCATATTTAGTGTCACTGGGTGCAGCAGTTTGACAGCAGGTCTGTACGTGTCAGAGAATTGCTTACAGCACTAGATAAATCCTCACAGCTGACCTTTTTCCCTTTTTTCTGCAGGTTGTTGTTACTTGTAACTGTTTGTAGCACTAATGCTCCTGTTTGAGCTGTGACATTTGAAGATGCGTCTTATAAAACAGTGGGACTGCTTCCCGCATCTCTATTTACAAGACGTTTAAGTGATTATTGTTCCATCTTGACCTATTGTCAATATCTTCCTCCTAGGACCACAGCTCCCTGAATGCCACCTATATTTATTTATTGGCATTTGTTTACCAGGGTAGTCGAGCTCGGCTAAAAAGGCCCATGGCATTCGTTTACTTTTCTTGTTTTGGTATAACTAAACAACACCAACATCATCTCGACATGCTGAATCAGATGCTTCCTAAAGGTCTTCATCTTGAGCCTGAGGTCACCCACTGAAATTCATAGGCTGTCCAGCTCCCTATACAAACAAATCACGTAGCTTGGCTAGCACTAAATTTGTTTCCCCTCTGTATCCAAGCCATCACATAGCACTTTTGCCACTACTAAGCATGACTCCGGAACAGTTTGGGGAGGATTTCTTGTCAACGGTTTACCTTCAGTTCATGTTGTAATTAAGAAAAAATGGGGAATCATTGTTAGTCAGCAGCTCAAGCATCTTTGTCCAGGCTACACACACACACACACACACACACACACACACACACACACACACACACACACACACACACACACACACACACACAGACACACCCACAGATGCACTTTACCCTTCTGTTCATTAACTAGACGTACACCTGCCATAAATTTAAAAGAACCTTGCAGTGATCACAGAGTTATAGAAGCCTAATGGTTTGAGCACCTCTCTTAAGTGACTCTGAAAAATCTTTGGAACCTCCTCTGGAATGATAAATTGAGACAAAATGGCATGTTTACATTATGGCTTACACTAGTGGTAGATCCTCAAGGGAATCCACATTAAAAAGTTTGTCATTGCACATTCTCCCTTCATTTATAGTTAATTAGATCCTTATACGTTATTTGCAGTTCACAAAGTTTGGGGAAGTTCATCAACTTCTTTGCATCTGCATCAGTGGGTCATTCCTCATGGTACTCCTTCAGAAGAAGAGTTTGTTTTGGGGTTTGCCACATTGCCAGCTGTGTTATACATATCACAAGTGAGGTTACCAGTAGTGGAGGGGTCTTGTGTGCAGGACATGCTGAATACCTCTGCTTCTGCTCCACTTCAGATGGTACTTTCTAAGGATGGGGTTGCACCACCTAACATTCATCTTCCTAAGCACCCCTAAAAACTTGCTGTTAAGAAAACTTCTTGTGTAAAGTTTTTCTTCTCTTAGAAAATGTTCATCTTCTGCTTATGTAACACTTTAGTCTAGTACTAGTAGAAGTTGTTATTATAAAAGTAATTTTTGTGTGTAAAGTATTACTCATTTGTCACAGCAATAAATATTTGGGAGTCATGCATTAGGCAAAGAAATGGAATGTAATGAAAAAAGCTGTCAAATTGTTTTTCTTTTTGATTTTGTGTACCAGACCCAGCATTTACGTGAAAAAGAGCAACGCTTAAAGCAAGAGCTTGACCGCTTGCGCAGTCATCTTATTGAGATGGAAGACTCTTATACAAGGGAAGCTTTGGCAGCTGAGGACCGAGAGACGGAGTTAAGAAAGAAGGTCACCCAGCTGGATGAGAAGCTTATGTCTTCATCCACGGCAGTAGAAAATGCCAGGTAAGACTCATCTGATTTCACCAGTTGGCCTGGTACTGATGTATGTAATTGATTACAAAGTACAAATTTATTACAATGGCATGTGTGTGCATGCGCATGTGGTTTAATTAATTTATTTCATGGATCTTTCCTTAGCAGTAGGTCACACTAGTAAATGGAACTGGCTCAGAGCAATTAAGTAGATGTAGAACATATTAGTTAAATGATCGTATAATGAGCTTTCAGAAAACTGGCTTACTGTTTCAGCTTTAGATACAAAATGTATTTTTAATCCTGATTCATTATTATTAAATTATTGTTAATAGAAAAGTTGATTTGGTAGTTTGGTATATTCAGGCTATTGGCTTGTGTGAGCCTAGTTGCCTGCCAGAATGTCTGTACATTGTACTTTTAATTACCTATGTAAATGTAACCTGCAGTCCTAATCTCTTCAGGCAACCTTTTACATCTGTTTCTTTATTTGGTGTGCTATTATTTCATTTTTGTCGCCTAATTGTCTTTCCCGAAACACTTGACCAATGCATTTTTTTGTTTCTACTATACATTCATGATCCTTTCATGACCAAAGGCTGAGTGGGCATATATTGAATCCCCTCATATTGTTTTGAAGGTCTGTAAGTCAGCATTCCTTTTCGTATGCCTTCCCTCTGATTTAAATGTTCTCTCTCTGATTTTCATGGTTATGCATGTGCTGAATTCGCGCATTGTAAGTGATATTCTTTGGTTTGCAAAGGGACTGCGTAGGCCTGTCATATGCTTGCAGAATGTTATGTTGCTTCTTTGTAGACCTTATCAAGGTGCTCAGAAAAAGTTAGTTAGCCACAATAAGTGCCCCAGTAACTTTATTCTGTATTTCCGTTTTGTGTTTTTCTTTTTATTGTACCATTCTGTCATGTTTAATCATTAAATATTTAAATCTTTATCCGTCTTTATTGACAGATAATCTTTTCTGGACTTGGTTATTATTCATCGTACCCAGAAAGCATTGCAAATATTAACAGTATTCTTGCATCAAAACTGGGCAGGTCAGCTTTGTATCATTTGCATAGTTTGCTGTTTTACTTTGTCAGCTAAGTTTCCCTTGCATATGCTCTGTGTATTTCGACAGAGAAGAGATCTGTGTTGGTTGCTAGCATTTCTGTGTGTATTGTGACAGACAGGAGAACTGTGCTGGTTACTGGTATTTCTGTCTGCGTATTGTGACACAGAGAGGGACGCTGTAGTGGTTACTAGTATTTCTGTCTTTGTATTGTGAAACTGACAGGAGAGCTGTGCTGGTTACTGTTATTTCTGTCTGCGTATTGTGACACAGACAGGAGAGCTGTGCTGGCTACTGGTATTTCTGTATTCTGACAGACAGGGACGCTGTAGTGGTTGCTAGTATTTGTCTTTGTATTGTGACTCAAGAGAAGAGAGCTGTGCTGGTTATACTAGTTTATGTCCTTCCACATTACTGTTGCAGTATTCATCACCTCTGGGATCTCCTGCCAAGGGACAACCTAATGTCCAGCCAGCATGCCAAAGCCTTTATTACGTAGGGAGTATCTAACATCAGATGTATGCTCCCCAACCAAGTGTAGGGCATAAAGGTAACGTACATACAATCCCAACTCAGAACTTCATTGCCAGCAGTCTGAGCACCATTGTCATATGTCAGTCTGAATGCCCTTCACTTTCGCTGGCTATATCAAGCTATATCTTGCAGATAAGGACCTGTTCGGGTTCTTTTTTCTAACATTGTTCAGTCGGTTACATGTCATCCAAGAGAGGGAAATGTCATTGTGTGGGAAGCAGCTTCCCAAATAAAGACTGCCATGATAGGTGCTTGTTTTGCTTATTTGTGTCTTACGACCACAGCCAGTGTTTCATCTCTCAGGCCTTTGTTCTGAAGACCTTGCATAGCAGCCTTTCTTCACTTTTCATTTTCCTTGAGATCAGCTTCTCAAGCTTTTGAGCCAGAGTGCCATGACAGAATCCTCTCACCCAGAGGAGCAGCTGCCGCTTGAAGAGAAGGCCATGAAGTTTAGGCCTGAGCCTGCTGGTGTGCAGCTTCCACCAGATGACTCTTTGAGCTCACTGAGAATCCATAGGATAGCTGGGCATTACATTCAGTTTCTTCTACCACGACCTTCTTGGAAGATGGCACAGAACCTGCTTCTCGCTTGTCTGCCACAGATGTTGAGGGAGAACCATGGCTGGTTATTTCCGAGGAGCCCAGAAAGATTCCTCAGGTACTTGTTAAGGAAGATGTGCCAGGTACCTTAATGGAATCGAGGCAGGGGTCCAAACCTACGCATTTTGTCAGAGCAGATGCCCCAGTGGAAAAAAGGCGGAAGACTAAGCCTATGTGATGTCCAGCTCTGAAGGATCCACAATGTGAATGGCAGGACTTACTCAAGGTTTGTTCAATACCTTGATGGCACTGAAGCCTCATAATGGGGTTTTGGTTCCTTCATCTCCTTGGTCCTGTACTCCTAAAAGGGCTAGAGACCCGGATACTTTGGATGAGGATTTAGATTTTGAGGCTGACTCCCTAGCCTATTCCCCTTAAGTTGCCTTCGCTTGAGAGTTGGCTGTGAGGAGGGGGAATCTTATAAGTCCTGATTCACCTTTAGAGGAGCTTTCTTTTGATGATACAGACCTGCATATGATGGAGCATGTCAAATGGGACTCCTCCCAAGTATTAGATGTCCAGAAGAGATACGAGTTGCTACAGATGGGACTCTTCCTTCTGCTGTCCCTCGTGTGTTGGCTGCTGTATTAGATACTTTCTCTTCTACTTCCCTGACATCAGGTTTTTAGCTTTGAGCTTCTGAAGAACCTGACAGGTTCTATAAGGTTCTGAATGCCAGCAAGTTCTTGTACAAGTGCCCTTCCTCTGATCCTGTAGTGATTTCTGTATCTACTGGTAAGCCTTCTGGGCTGTTGCCTTCTTCCAGGCTTCTTCCTTCAGATAAGCACAGTTGAGCCATGGAAAGGTTTGGTAAAAATGGTATACACCTAGAGTACTTTTGCCTTCAAGGCCATCAGTTAGCAGACTCGCATGGCACAGTATGTCCGGCCTTTTGTTTCCCAGATTGGGAAGGTTATTTCAGATATGCCTAGCTGAGGGTAAGACTTCATTGCTCTCCTTGCCCATTTCCACCTTGCAGGTTGCCCTTCACTCTGCCAAATGTAGCTCCATCTTCCTGGGCTGCTGCCTCTGCCTGTGTGGAAGGGTTCTGTTCCTGACTTCACCTTCAGACTTTGCCAGAAGATATCAAAGCAAAACTTCTGTAGTGCTGTGGCTGATCTTTTCAAGAAATTACAGGATGAAGGAAAGGTCCTGAAAGATTTGAAGCAGATCTGTCTCCCCTCTTCCCAAGTTTCAGAGGAACTGTCCTAGTAAGACTGCCTTTTTTGTTTAGTTAGCCAGACAATCTTCTAAAGGTAAGAAGGTTCCCAGGCATGTTTTTATTGATAAGCCTACTCAAATGCCCAGGCCACGGAAGCACTCCTTTCCAGACAAGTCTTCAGTCATTTGACTGTCTGCCCTCCCTTCCTCTTGGCCAGGTTCTCTTGTCCCTCAGACTTTCTTTTCCTTTCCCATTTTGAAAGGTTATTACCGCGGGTACCTGGCTTGTCTCCATTATTTGGCAGTGTTAGTTATGACCTGGAACACCCTTTCCTCTTTTTTCCAGTATTCTCCAACCACCTGCAGAACAGCTTCCTCATTTTCCAGGAGTGTTGCAGGGTCTGCTGGACCAAGGTACCATTCATCCAGTTCTGCAGGCAGAGAGGGGTTTGGGCTTTTATTCCAGGATGTTTGTGGTTCCTAGAAGGGGGGGGTGGGTTCTTGGAGACCTGCCCTAGATCATTCGTTTCTGAACACCTTTCTCATAGTGCCTTCCTTCTGAAAGTTTTCTCTTCATACTGTTTCCTCTTTTGTTTCTCAGGCCTTTCTGGCTTCCTTGGATCTGAAGGACTCTTATCTTGACATCCCTATCCACCCTCTATTCAGGAAATATTTGCATTTCTCTGTTTGTTCTTGTCATTTTCAGTTCTCTGCTTTGCCCTTAGTGCTTTCATCTGCCCCAAGGGTGTTCACCAAATGTCTAGCTCCTATTGTCACCTTTTGCAGGCTTCAGGGCATTCCAGATATTTCCTTATCTAGATGACCTCTTGCTTTAGGCTCCATCTCATTCAAAGCTGGTGTAGGATCTTCATTTACCTTGCTTCTATTGCACAGCCTGGGGGTTCGCTGTCAACCTTCAAAAGTTTATATTGACTCCCATCTCAGAACCACAGTTTCTAGGCTACAGGTTGCAGACTGTCCTTGTCTCCAAGGTTTTGTCCATCACAAATTTTCTGTCCATGCTTCCCCTGTTCTTTGCTCCAGCCAGGGAGGTTCTCAGGGTTCTAGGTTCATGGCCTCCACTGTCCTCATGCTCCCGTAGGCCATTCTGTATATGAGGAAGTTTCAGTGATACCTGAAATTAGTCTGGCTTCAACATCTTCACCCACTGGACCATCTCATTCCTCTGCTCCCTTGTCTGAATTTGGAATTTCAGTGGTGGATTTGTCAGCTCTCTCTCACTCTAGGTGTCCCTTTCCACACTCCTCAGCTGTCTCAGGAGCCTCTTTAGAGATGCAGCATAGCTGGGGGTGGGAGCCACTTGAGGCACCCTGAAGGTACAGGATCTTTGGTCCCCTCAGCAGAGGATGGATCACATCAACATCAAGGAAATGCTGGCTTTCATTCTGGCCCTTCTAGCTTTCCATGCACTTTGGGTCCCGAGTCCCTTGAAGGTTTTTACGGACACTACCGCAGTTATGTGGTACATCACAAACAAGGGGGAACAAGGTCCCACATTCTTTGAAGACTGGCCCTTCATGCATGGGAAATAGCCACCTATCTGCAGATCACCCAACAGGCAGTCTATATACCTTCAGAGCTCAATCTTGTGGCAGATTTTCCCAGGAAGTCCAGGACACGGCCTCATGAATAGGTGCTTCACAGGGATGTGTTTCAAGATGTAGTTCATTGGTGGGGTATTCCTCAAGCAGATCTTTTTGCCTCCCCTTGAACAGGCAACTCCCTCAGTTCTGTTCCAGAGTCCCAAGTAATTTGGCTTGGGAAGTGTGTGCCATGTCTTTCTCATGAAAGAGAATGTCCTGTATGCCTTTCCTCCCCCTTCTCTTCTTCTAAGGGACCTTCACAAAATCAAGAGGGACTCTCTGGAAATCTTGTTGGTGACTCCCTTTTGGCAGAGACAGCACCTATTCCCTTTCTTATTCCCAGGGCAATCATCACAAGTTACCTCACCACATGGATTTGCTGTCACAGGACAAAGGCAGTCTCCTTCACCCTCATTTGTCCACTCTTCAGCTGACACTTTGGTTGAAGGTTTTGATTCCTTTCCGACACCAGTTTTCTAAGGATGTGCTTAAGGGCCTGCACAAGGCCAGGAAACCCAGCACCAGAAAAATTGTATATGTCCAAATAGAAAATATTTTTTGTTTGGTGTCAAACTTTGCCAGAACCCCTTTTTCAGTGAAAGTCCATTTGTCAGCCATTTTTTCCCCATCTGCCACTTACTCCTCCTTTGGCCTCTGGGTTTGAGGTCAAGCAGTTTCTTAAAAGCATCCTTCATGTTAGACCCCCAAGAAAACCCATTCCTCCTCCTTGGGATCTTAATTTAGTCACGTTATTTTGGTTGCATTAACCTCTGCCAGAAGGGTATCTGAGCTATAGGCCTTGATTGACAGTCCCTCCTTTTTGGTATTTTCACAGTGACTGGGTGTCTCTCCATATGAATCCTTGTTTTATGGCCCAAGTGTTTGAGCTGTCCCTTAATCAGTCTATCTGGCTTCCTTCTTTTTTTCCCTTCTTCGCAATCTGCTAGTCAAAAGGATTTGCATAGACAGCTCAGATGTTATTTAGACAAAACTAAAGCCATTTGTTAATCTGTTCAGCTTTTTGTTTTGTTTCATACCAAGAAATTGGGTTTGGCTGTTTGTAAGCAAACCATCTCCTCCTGCATTTCCAAGGCCATTTCTTTTTATTTTCATGATAAGAAATTGTCTGCTTCCATGAGGACTCATTCTAATGGAGCAATGGAATCTTCGGGGACTTTCTTCAAAGGGTTGGACACAAACATTACAAACTGGATGTCATTTTCAGGGCCAGGGCAGGTTTTGCCAGGGCCATTCTGCATGGATTTGTGGAGGGCTGTAAATTGCCTTCCTTCTCCCTGCCTTCACTGTAGCTTTCGTACACTCCCAGAGGTGATGAGTGCTGCAGTAGTGATATGGAAGGGCATACTACAGTTAAATAAAATCTTTCCATAAGAGTAGCTGTTCTCATTTTCACTGTTGTAGTATTTCACCCCCTCCTTCGTGCTCCCTTTTCTCTTCCTTTTGCTTGGGTGGTATTTTTGTACTGGCCAAAAGGTTCTTCTCCTTATCTTCCTTTATTCCCCTTTTCTGGATGGGCATGTCCTGCTTTCCATTGGGGGTCCTAGTTCTCCTAGACTACCTCAGTTCTGAGTTGGGAGGGTATATACATCACCTTTATGCCATCCGCTTGTGCGAGGAGCATGCGTCTGACATACGCTTCCTAGCTAATAAAGGCTTTGGTATGCTGGCTGGAAGTTGGGCTGTCCTTGGCAGGAGATTCCAGAGTTGATATGTACTGTAACAGTGAAAAGGACGTCTACTTTTATGGTAAGGTTGTGCACAACTGTACTTTCTTTGAGTTTATTGTGACAGAGAGAGCCCTTCTGGTTACTAGTATTTCTGTCTGTGGATTGTGACACAGACAAGAGAGATGTGCTTGTTACTGGTATTTCAGTTTGTGTCTTGTGACACAGAGAGGGCAGCTATACTGGTTAATAGTATTTCCATCAAGTGTATTGTGACACAGAGAGGAAGGGGCATAGCCTTTATGTGAATTCGGGAAGAAGTTTTGTAAGAATCAAAAATGGCTTAAATTTATTCTGAGTGGGCCCATTGCAGTGCCAATAGAGTGGGGGTCTCCTTTCTCATTGTCCGGGTGTGGGAGATTGTTTTGCTGTTATGTTTTTGTGTTTGGGAGTGCATGTACCTTCCTTTGATACAGTGTGGCATCCCAGTGTCCTCAGTGCATAACAAGAATAATGTTCCTTCTGCAATGAATGCCACTTTCTTGCCAGTCGTATTATTTAGATAGTCATAATGTATTAAAAAATGTCCAAGTTCAGTACTAGAACATAAAGCCACTGTGTATGTTTTTTGTACACTTATCATATTTGCACAAACCAAGACATAGAAATTTATACTAAGTGCTGGGGCTCTAGTTTTATTATTTGAAGGAGGCATTGTGCGAAATTTTTGTCTTAGCTAATGCTTTTAGGCTTTCATTGATTGAAGTTGGCCATGTTGTAAATTGGCCCATGTGTAATTTTCATGACTCTGGAGAGGCCCAAGTTAAGGGTGGGGAGGGGAGATGAGCATTTGGCTAAAACCTCAGCGTCATTCCAAGTTCCATCATCTTAGTGACAGCTTCTGAGCCTTTTCTGTTGGTGAGTTTCCCCTTCTGTTAAGTGTTTAGGCTTCTGCAGTTGTCTGAGGACAACCACAAATAACACCAGAGATGTAGCAGTCAAAACACTCACTCTTAGAGACAGCAGCTTAGAGATGGGTGTCACCTCCATGATTAAGAGCACCAGTGACTGCCTTAGCATAAAATGGGCTTTAGCATTTTTAAGCAAGTTCCCCGTTGTGAGCTCACTCTGAAGAAATTTACCCCCCCCCCCCAGGTTGATATTAACTCTGTCACAGACTAAGATTATTTCTGAAGGCCTCTCATCTGACTTTCAGTTTTCTCACTGTGTTGAGTTGTGTAACATATATATATATTTTTTTACTTAAAATTATCAAATGGGTGAACAAGCCCATGATGCAATAGTATTTCCTGATGCTGGATTCCGACTCCTGCATTGTCCATGAACCCTCTGTCTCCTCTACTGTACATTATTGCCGTAACAGTGTTCTGTTTCCCCGTGCCTAACAAAACAAGCAGCATTTTGTTTGTGTTTTTTTTGAAGTGCTAGTCAATGAAAATGCACAATGTCCTTCTGTTAAGAGTCTTCATAAGTGTGGGAATTTTGAGCAGATTTGACTGTACTAGTACTGAACTCAATGTTATAGGAAACTAGGAAAGAAGGAAGATCCTACTACATTCTGTAGAACAGGCAGTGTGTGAAAGAAGTCAGACCCTCGACCGATCAAGCTACAACACAGTATTGTATGCTTTCAGAGAAGATCAATGGCGGAAAGAGTTGCTTAAGTTATTCTGTGTCTGTCCATTTCTCAGCAGCATTGCGTTCATTTTTGTAAAATAAATGCTATATTTTTTTATTAAATGGTATTCTTGGTAAATAAATTAGGATGATACTTAGTGTGTCTCCTTCCTCAGTCACCAGGCTAGTCTGCAGGTAGAATCCTTGCAGGAACAGCTCCGAGTTATTGCCAGACAAAGAGATGATGCGGTCCTCCAGTTGAATACCTCACAAGAGCAAGTGAAGCAGTATGCATTGTCACTGGCCAATCTGCAGATGGTGTTGGAGCAATTCCAGCAAGGTAAGTCCGAGCAAAGGAGACCCTGCATGCAATGATATTATTATTTTATAATGATCTGATCTGCATATGAGAATTTGAATACTGTTTGTTTGTCATTAGTAACTTCCAGTTATGATGCTGTATTGTAAAAACATTCCCCAGTCTTTCCTGTATCTTTTGTATTATTTTTCAGTAAAAGAATTTTACATAGAAAGCTGTTGGTATGTGCAGTTTGGAGATGTGATGGAAAAATGTAACTAATTACCAAGATCTGGTGAAAAATAGGAAAGGAGTTCAGTTTGTCAAAGATGTTGACCATGAAGGCAGACAAAATGGTGATCAGTGGCCAGGTAATGGGGTTAATAAAAGCCAACAGGAGGAATAATAGGGAAGAGCAGTTGTAGATGCATCGTGAGTTCATGACTTCTAAAGGGGAGATTAATGGAGTGAGTGCACAGCTTACCGTCTAGACAAGTGACGTCATGAAGCTCATTGATGGTGGGTTCTATTAAGGAGATGCAAAAGGAGAATCATGCTTTAAATGGAAAAATGTGCATGTTTTACAGCAGATACTGTTGTTTCATGAAAAGCAGCTGTGATTTTGAAGAGAGAACTCAGAAAAAAATATTCAAATTATAGGCATGATGGAAAAGGAAGGAGGACAGGACTGTGTGGCATTGTCCAGGATAACTTGATCAGGTGGAGTGGTTTGCATTTTGGACCGATTGTTTGTTCTTGGTGAAACAGGGTGACAGGACAGCCAGTGCATGTGCTGGTGAGATGCGTTGCTTAGAAGATAAAATATCTGAGGTTATCTTTCATTTGGCATCCAATGAAGATCTGTAAGACTGAAGATAAGAATGTGCTGTTTAGAAAGGAAATAATTTACTTCCTAGATGACAGTGCAGTTTCTGATATCTATGAAAGAATGTCATACAGTTTGGGGGTTGGTATAATGGTTAAGGTATTTATCTCAGAAACATAAGATACAGAGTTTGATTCTAACTTCTGAGGGAAATTGGCTAGGCTTAAAATGGCCCACAAGGACAGCTAGCCTAGTGCTTGCTTATGAACCTTCATGCATCTAGCCGCCATTATTTCTTTGTGAAATGCTTATCCATTCTCTTTCCCCAATCCTTTCTAACCTCCTCTGATCTGCTCTTATGCAGTATTTTACATGCTGTTGTAATTATTCATGTTTAATGGCAGCTTCTGTTCTACGTTCTACTAAAAACTCTACCAGTATTGGTCTTTCATTTAGGACCCCCTATTTCTTTCTCTTTGACTATACTCTGATGTCAGTCCTTGATAAGGGAAGGCAATCTCTAACCACCTGTAGTCCCAATAAATTTTTGGCGTCTTCCCATTTTATTACCTTTCCCTCTCTAGTTATTTGCTTCCCAGTACCTTCCTAACCAGTTTTATCCAGTAAATTCCATCCCCCTCTTGCCTATTGTCTGTATCCATAATTGTAGTCACCCTATCGGCAGAATCTCCTTTCTCCGTTCCCGTGTTTTGGCTTGGTTCTTAGAATACTTTCTGATACTTTATGAATATAATATTCTGTATTATTATTGTTTTTTTCTCCTTAAAGATCTGCATCCAAAATCCCAGTCCCTCCTTGTTTCTTGAGCTTCCCTCCTGTTTCATCATCATCATCATCCTTTTCCACTTTGAATTATAGTTTTATGCTTGTGCTGTGTACAGGGGCCTTAACTGTGTTGCTCAGCAATACCCCTGCAAATCGGGTAATCCCATTCTGCCTTGTTCTATTGAAAGAATCATCTCATCTCACTTGTATCGCGCCATCTCCCCTCCAAGATAAAATCCTTCAGCTGTTTGTGAATTGCAATCCACAACTTCCCCTCTGTTTGATAGAAATATGCCTGACCTATGTATAAGAATAAAGTGACTAAAACATTTTAACAACTTGATCTGAAGTAGTTGACTTCATTTGATCTTCAGCCTGTGGGTTTTGGATCCGAATCGGATCCAACACGGGTGCATTTTCCAGCTACTGATCCGAGCTCCCAGCTCCTCCCCTTACACATAATGCCCCCTGTCTCCTTCCTCCCTTCAAATCTCGTTTGCTGCTAGTGAAGCAACAAGCGTGGTCCGAGCTCTTAGCATTAGTTGAGTTTTTGTAAGTAAACTTTTGTGTATTTTTTGCTATAATCTCTGTCTTTTCTTTCTTTACCTTTTCTTTACCTCCCCGCGACAGTCTGTCAAAAAAAAAAAAAAAAGTTTTTTTTTTTCCGCTTCTTTTCTGTCTTTCCTGTCATGTGTGTGAGTGTATGTGGGCCTTTTTTTAGGGATGTCAGAAGCCTCTAAATCAGGGTTCAGAAAATACAGTGTGTGCCCATAAGCTTTCCCCAGCGGGTGGCCACACTCTGTGTGTGGTGTGTTTGGGAGCAGCGCACCTTCAGACTTCCTGTCCTGTCTGCACTGGGTTCAACCCCAGAGCACTGAAGGATTGGAGGGACAAACTAATGTTAAAAGGCCTACTTCCCGCCTCGGAGACAGTAGTGCTTTCATCCCCCTCCAGTTGAACAGCAGCAGCTACATCTTCTTCCTCCTCCCCAGCCTCTGGGACTCAAACTCCCACCAAGCGGTCCGGGGAGGAAGAGAAGGCCAAGAAGGACAAGTCGTGAAAGTGGTCCCCTGACCGCTCGGTTCAGGCAGGTCCGGCATTGAAAGTGAGGCTTCCAACCAGGCCTGGGTCTCCTCGGCTACAGTCTCCCAGATTCTCCCCAAAACCGGAGGAAACCCCTATCCAGTCCCCCAGTTAGTTCTTCTCCTCACTGGCTTTCCAGACCTATTTAGATGGCATCTTCGAGCTTGCAGCCTTTCTTTACACCTGTAACTCCTCCAATCGGACCATCAGTTTTGGAGTACTTGGATCGGAGGATCCTCTGGGTCAAGAGGTTGGTGCTGAGGGTTCCATTTACCTCAACACCAGTTGTTGCCTTGAGCATGTCATATCTGAGCTCTCAAAGCCATAGTCTTGGGGTTGGATCCGAGGGGATGCTGTCGGCTCCAAGCGTTTCAGAGCGCAGTATCCCTCTCGGCATCTCTGCCCCTAGAGCCTTGGCTCTGACTCCCTTGTCTGGTCAGAGGGGGGTGGTCGTTCCCCCCCCCCAGTATCTCCTGGGAGGTTCGTTCCCCTTCAGCGTTTGACGTGGCGGAGAGGGTTCTCTCTGTTTTGGGACTCTTGACCATCTTGTCCTCTGACTCAATCCAGACCCCCTCGCCTGTGGGTGTAGTCCTGACGGTCTTGCCCTCTCAGGGACAGCCCATGACCGTCCTGCCTCAGGAGGCTCCCCCACAGGAACAACAGGAAGTTTGCGAGTCCTCTCCAGAGAGTCACACTGAGGAGGTCCCTCGCAAATGGATGAGTAAGAGGAGGCAGTTGGACTCTCCACCAGAGTCCCTCACCAAAGACACTGACTTGGAGGTGGGGAAGGTTCCCCAAGATCACCCCCCAAGGATGTTTCCTTTGGAGACGTCATGGAGCTCCTCCACCAGATAGGATGGTTTGTCCCAAAACTGACCTTGGATGAGTCAGTGTTCCTGGAGGCATTCAGCATGGGCTCATTTACCACTTGAGTGTCCCCCCCTGCGGATTGTTTAGTGGGTCTTGTAACATCTAGGGCATGGAAGAAACCGGACAACGTGGAGCCTATCCCTAAGCGCCCAGACAAGGTCTTGAGTCCTCCCATCAGACAGGACGTGCTGGGATAAGGGGTCCCCAGTAGATGCTATGGTTGTGGCAGCCACCACCAAGTAGGAGCTTGTGCAGGAGAGCACCACGGTTCACCCCCCCCCGATCGTGAATCAAGAGCGATGGAACATTTTGGGAAGTGGGTGTATGCTTCAGAGACGCTGAACTGCATGGCACACGACATTCGATTACAGCAAGACTTGGTCAAGGAAGTTGCTGAGTTGACCCTGCCATCCATGTTGGCGGAGGACAAAAAGAAGTTCTCCGCGCGAATGGCCACTCAATGCAGTTTTGAATACGTCCATGTGTCTGCTCTCTCACACTGCGGAGGGAGCCGCAAGGGCTGCTGGGATGGGCGTTGCCAACAGGCACCATAACTGGCTCCGGCTTTGTCAATTCTCTGAATCCTTTAAGGCATCATTTACAAATGCCCCTTGTGATGATTTTTCCCTTTTTGGGAAATCTGTTGGACTCTGGTCCAGAGTGAGAAGGATGGGAAGACACTGTCTGCCATCAGAAACCGCTTCTCCTCCCCTCAACGATCCTTTTCCAGAAATCCGTGAGGGACGAAGAAGATGTGGTTCTGGAAGTCTCCGGGGTTTTCCAGGGACCTGCACAGGACTTGCCTTCCTCCAGAGGCAGAGGAGGTTATGACAGAAATTGCCCTAGAGGCAAAGGGGGTCCTAGAAACTTCATGTCTCGTACCCTTCTTGGAGAAACCCAGGCAGCAACCCTGAAGGGTTGCCCGACTGCTAGTCTCTGGAGGTAGTCGGGGGTCAGCTGTCACTACACCCAACGGCATGGGAGTCCTTTAGCAGAGATCGCTGGGTGTTGCAAATTATATCCAGAGGATATTTCATCCTGTTCAAAGAACCACCACAACCGAAGAAACACCTCCCAGACATCCCACCCGTGCAAAGGGAGGAAGCAGCACTAGAAATAAAAAAGCTGCTAATCAAATGGGTCATCCATCCTGTCCCCCCAGACCAATCCGGATCAGGCATTTACTCCAGGTTCTTTTTAGTGCCGAAGAAAATGGAGGACCTCAGACCTATCCTGGATCTGTTTGCTTTGAACCTGTCAGTAACCAAAACGAAATTCCAGATGGTGTCTCATATATTCATCCTGCCCCATCTGCAGCCGAACGATTGGATGTGCTCAGTAGACCTCCAGGATGCGTATTACCACATCAAGATGGACATGTGCTGTCAGAGATTCCTCAACTTCTGGCTAGGAGCCAATCATTATCAGTTCAGAGCCCTTCCCTTTGGTTTCACCTCAGCCCCCAGGGTGTTTACCAAGGTGATGGCGAAAGTAGCAGCTCACCTGAGGCTTCAGGGTAATCAGGTCTTCCCTTACCTAGACAATTGGCTCTTTGCTGCTCCTTCCAAGCATCTACTTTGTCAGACCATGGACTGCTTTTTTCACCTAGCAAACAAACAGGGCATCACCATAAACCAAAACAAATCTTCACTGGCCCCAGTTTAAGTTCTAGATTTCATCGGGGGTCGGTTGAACACTGTTCAAATGAAAGTTTTCCTCACCCCGGACAAGATAGGCAGTTTGAAGATGCATGTCCTGTATGTCCAAGTTTTAATGGCAGAAGCAGTTTTAAGAGCATTTGGGTCCATGGCGGCCACGATCAACCTGTTACCACACCTTCATATGTGAATTCTCCAGTGGATCCTCGCAGCTCATTTGCCCCTGTTAGATCTACCTCTGTCTCATCCCATTCAAATTTCCCAAGTGTGCAGGGACACTCTTCGGTGTTAGATTCAGTCCCTGGACCTGCTGAAGGGTCGTCCTTTTTCTTCTGGCCTTTCCCAAAGCCACAGTGACCACGGACACCTCCCAGCTAAGGTTGGGGGGGCATGGCTCGGGAAGGACAATCCAAGGCATGTAGTCCCCATCCGAGACCAATTTTCATATCAATGACCTGGAGATGAGGGCAGTTCTTGCATTGCAGAACTTTCATGCTCATCTTCCTCACGGAATTATCACAATTCAGATGGACAATATGTCAGTGGTCTGGTATGTCAGCAAACAAGGTGGAACCAGATATTATCCCATCTGTCATGAAGCCATGAGAGTGTGGGAATGGGCGATCTCCACCGGCTGTTTTCTTGTGGCAATGCACATTCCAGGACTGTCCACCTTTCTAGCGGACAGGCTCAGCAGATCTATCCTGATGCCTGAAGTGGTCTCTGAATCCTTTAGTAGCGGAACAGATCTTTCAAAACTGGGGGTCATCCTTGCTGCGATCTCTTCGCATCTCCTTCCAGCGCGAAATGCAGTGGGTTATTCGCTCTGAACTCCCATTGGGAGAAACCCCCAGAGACACAGTAATTCATGCTTGGCCTCTCAGATTTCTTTATGCTTATCCTTTGTTACCCCTCATTTCAAAGTTTCTTCAGAAGCTCACAGGCTGGGGAGCACTGTGATCCTCATCACCCATTCTGCCCTCGCCAAGTCTGGTTCCCCTCCCTCTGGTCTTATCTACTAGTTCCACCATGGACGGATACAGTTCCGGATCTTCTCTCTGGGATTCCTCATTCAGACCTGGACAGTCTGAAGCTCACTGATTGGCTGCTCCAGTTCCCATGATTGTTAGGACTCCTGGTTTATCGTATCTGCTTAAGGATATTTTGGTGGCAGCTTACAGGTCTTCCACCAGAAAGGTGTATCATAGCATATGGAAACATTTCTCTATGTGGACCTCACAGCATGTCTTGGATCCTTTCACAGCTCCGTTGTCAGCAGTAATAGACTTTTTGGTGGGAATTTTTCATCAAGGGGCCAGTTTCTCCACAGTGAAAGTTCAGTTGTCTGCCATTTCTAATTTTCATGTAGGGAAAAACATGTCTTCTTTGGTTTCTTCAAAACTTTGGAAGTCCTTTCTTACAGGTACCTTTTTACTTAGATCTCCAGTTAAGAATCCCACTCCCCCCGGGACCTTACCTTTGTGCTCCAGGCGTTAGTCTCTCTACCTTTTGAACCGGCAGCTTCGGTAGATTTACAATATCTATCTTGGAAGATTGCTTTTTTGGTGCCCATTACTTCTGCCAAGAGAGTGTCGGAACTTCAGGCTCTATCCATTAAGGCCCCATATATGATATTTCATAAAGGTAGATGTCCTTCATGGATGCATCTGCAGTCATAACAACTGGGTTGTCCTGTCGTCAGGCAGCCCTTCAGTCGGCCGGATTCCAAAGTCCGGGTCCGGCTTCGGCTGATGTCGCACTTCCCCCGACGTCATCTCTGTTGGTCTTCGGGTATAAAGGCATCAGCCGACGCCATTTTCCTCAGTCTTTCTTGCCGCGTGGCGCCCGAAGCAGAAGCTGTTCGCAAGTCCCGGTCGGATCCAGAGATTACTTCTACCGAATACTACTTCGAAGACTTCTAAAGCTAAGTACCCCGTTGGGGACTCTTTCTTGCCTCAGCCGATGTCAGAAAAAGTTAATAATTGTTTAACCTGTGGGAAACAAATACCTCATAAAGATTTCCACTCTTATTGTCTGCCTTGTTTAGGCCCAGCCCGGCGTAGCAGCCTGTTCGCCTGTGCTTCTTTCAACCGACGAGCGCTTAGGCGTCGGTCGGAGTTTGCAGAACAGTTTTTCGGTTCTGACTTTGCGTACATTATGCCGTCGGATCCTCCGACTACCCAATCTGCCAAAAAACGCAAAGATAAAGACTGACACTCGCGGTCCGCGGTTTCGGCCGAAACCATGGTTAAGCAAACCGCGAGTGTCTCGGTTTCGGCCGAAACCGAGAAAACTGATCAAAGTACTGCTGAATCTATCTCTACAACTGAGGCCCCTGCTACCACTCTTGAATCGGCCTCAGAAATTTTATCCACTACGGTGGTTGCCACTGACTTATCAGACACCATTCCCTTGGATGTCTCTACCCCAGCACGTGGTGCTGCTAGGCCTCCAGCAGCCATGTCCATTAAGGCCTTCGCCAGGGCTAAAGCAGCCAAGACTACTAAAACAGTGCCTGTTAAACCCCTACAACCAGACCCTCTTCTAGTTCTCAAATGCTTACTCTGGCAGAAGATTTAATTTCATTAATTAGAGGATCTCAATCTCACCCAGACAGGGCCTCTCAGCCCCCAGAGAAGAGACCTAGGGCAGAGCCCCCTGAGCCAGTGTCCTCTGATGATTCTGCCGATGAATCAGACTTAACTGACCAGCCAGAGGCTCCTTTCTCCAATTTTGAAGATTCTGATGCTGAAGAATCCATTCCAGCTGCTTCCCCACCAGAAGAATTCTCCTTTGGGAAACCTTACATGCCATCGAGAGCAGTTCCAATGGCAGCAACAGGATTTTTCAGACTCCAGAAAAGACTTAGGACCTTTCTGCACCTTCCACAGCACAGGCCCTTAGCTATACCTCCTGTTCTCTCTGTGGTGGATGATGCTTTCAATGATGTCTGCTCCGCTCCAGATTCTTTACTCCCAGCCCCTGCCAAACCAGACAGATTTTACAGGGTGCCAGATACTCATCACCACCTTTACAAGGCCCCACTTGCAGACCCAGAAACTATATCCCAGGGTCCCAAGGCAGTAGCAGCGACCATAGCTAAAACCCTATTCCTTCCGAAAGGGAAGCAAGGTCATTAGACAGATGGGGTAAAAGGTCTACACTTCAGCTACTCTCTCAGCTAGAGCTTTAAACTGTCAGTTTCACATGATACAATACCAAGAGTTTATGCTTGATCAGTTAACTAAAAAGCTAACCACTGATGAATCTCTTGATAAGAAATATGTATTAGAAATGGTAAATAACATACAACAGGTTAGTAACCATTCCTTAAAATGTGGCTATGATGCACTGGAGGCTTCATTTAGATCAGCCATGACTGGCACAGTGATAAGAAGGCATGCATGGCTAAAGGAGCAAGCTCTACGGATCATGTTAAAGCTAAGTTGCTAGATGCTCCTATGGATAAGACAAGTTTGTTTGGTACACCTGCCCAGCAGGTTATGAAGAAAATGGAAGAAAAGGCAAAATCTGTTCAAGCGGTTAAAGATTTCTTGCAGGTTCAACCCCAAGGTTTAGCAGGAACTGGCCTGCCAAAATTGGTCCTTTCCTGACTCCACAAGATCTCAAAGGGGCAGGAATAGATGTTCCAGAGGCAGAAACCAATCCAGAGGAGGTGCCTACAGAGGACGACAGTGGCAAGGTAACAACAGAGGCACAGACACAACCACTGCCACTACATCAACACAACCACAGTGACTTAACCTAAATCCGCCTACCAGGGAACAAATAGCAGCTCCTCTAGGCGGAAAGTTAACCTTATTTTCAAAGAACTGGCACTATATAACAAAAGACAAGTGGATTTTACAAACCATAGATCAAGGTTACCGGTTCCACTTCCACACTTTACCAGTCAAAAGAGGAATGCCAAATCTACCTCCAAATCAAAAAACAGAGGCTCTACAACAGATAATGGAGTTAGCAAACATGAGAGCTGTGGAAAGAGTGCCAACAGCAGAGCAAGGAAAGGGGTTCTACTCCAGACTATTCCTAGTTCCAAGAAAGGAAAAAAGTTGGAGACCAATTCTCGACCTGTCCACCTTAAATACATACATCATTTTCCCTTGTCGCCTCACAGTTAGACGTTGCCCGTTCGATTCTCAGTTAAAGCGTCTACTGTATGACGACATGCGTGAATGATAGAATGGGCTTTCGCTGAAGGTTGGTTGCGGCCCGGGCCAAGCCAGCATGTAAAACTCTACTGCCAATCATTAGCGGACGGAGTTCGCTGTGGCTGCACCCTAAAAAAAAAAAGCGAAGAACACACACACATTGTCCCAAAATTCAAAATGCTGACCCTACAGCAACTTCTTCCCATGCTGGGCAAGGAGTGTTGGCTGGTAACTCTAGATCTCAAGGAGGCATACCTGCACATCCCCATTCGACCAATCTGCAGAAGATACCTCAGATTTCTTGCAGGATCAGAGCACTATCAATTCTCAGCATTGCCCTTTGGCTTATCTACTGCGCCCAGAGTATTCACAAAATGCCTGGCATCAGTAATCGCCCATTGCAGACTACAGGGAATTCAAATTTACCCATACCTGGACGACTGCCTGTTACAAGGGGACAACAAAAGCAAGCTGACATCAGATTTACAAAGGGTCATTTACTTGCTACAAGCACTGGGATACACAGTCAATTTACAAAAGTCAAGGCTGATACCATCCCAAACAAGGACATTCTTGGGCGGAATTGGACACAGTAAAACAAATGGCATTCCTAACTACAGAAAAACAAAAAGAACTCCCTCTTTACTTCTTGGCACTAACAAAACTGAACAAGTTAACAGCAAGAAAAGTACTGCAGGCCTTGGGCTTCATGGCATCATGCATAACCTTGGTCCCATTTGCCAGACTACATATGAGAAAACTACAGTGGTACCTAAAGAATTTATGGTTCCAACACAGACACAGCCTAGAAACAGAAATCCCACTAATTCCATGCTTAAAACAGGAGTTCCGATGGTGGGCTCAGGCATGCCAGTCAAACCCAGGCCTACCCTTTCGCAGAAGTCAAGCAAGCCAGACCATCACAACAGACGCTTCAGACCTAGGATGGGGGGCCCACATGCTGGACAAATGCGTGCAAGGATTGTGGACACAGGATCAACTTCACCTGCACATCAACCTAAAAGAAATGCTGGCAGTAAAACTGGCAATCCAAAAGTTCAGACCATTTCTCAGAGGGCCAGTTGATGATAAGGACAGACAACACCACAGTCATGTGGTACATCAACAAACAGGGAGGCACTCATTCATACCCCCTATGCAGAATGACTTTGGAGCTGTGGACCCTGGCACTCAGCTACAACATCCAGTTACAGGCAATATTTGTACCGGGAAAAGAAAATACTCTAGCAGACATATTAAGCAGAACCACATCGGATGCCCACGAATGGAAGCTGCACCGGACATCTTCAAGACCATCTCAAAGAAATGGGGAATGCCTCAGATAGATCTATTCGCATCACCTCTCAATCACCAGCTCAAAAAATTCTGCACAAGGACATTCCACCCACTAGCATGGAAAGTGGATTCGCTCTCCTTCAGCTAGAAAGGCCTAACAGCATATGCATTCCCACCTCTTCCCTTGATACACAAAGTACTACTAAAAATCAAGGAAGAACGTCCAAGGATAATCCTGATAGCTCCAAACTGGCCAAGACAACACTGGTACCCACTGCTGAGGAGCATGTCTCGGAACAATATGTGGCCAATACCCTGATGCCTTTGATGTTAACTCAGAACAACTACAGCATCATACATCCAAACCTAAAAACGTTGCAACTGACTGCATGGAACATCACATAGCAGCAGCTAATCCAGAACTTTCCCAAAGAGTTAAAGACATTATTCTTGAAGCACGCAGACCTTCAACAAGAAGGAACTATGCGGAAAATGGAAAAGGTTTGTCATTTGGAGCACTGAAAGAGGAAAAGATGTGTCAAACATAGATATGCCTAACATTCTGGAGTATCTGGCGAACTTCTTCATTCAGGCCTGTCCTACTCCACCATCAAGATACATGCATCAGCTATTTCAGCAGAATAGAGCTTTGAGGCACCTGTTTTTTCGCACGCTTTGCTCAGGCAGTTCCTCAGAGGAATCAAGAATGTAAAACCTCCAAGGAAACCACCATTACCAGCTTGGGACTTAAACTTTGTGCTAGAAAAGTTGACACTATCACCCTTTGAACCAGCAGCAACAGCAGACCTACAACACCTGTCATGGAAAACTGCTTTCCTACTGGCAATTACTTCAGCAAGGAGGGTTTCAGAACTACAGGCCTTAATGGCAGTGCAACCCTTCATAATCTTCCACCAAGATAGAGTGTCCATGAGGACTAATCCTACATTTATGCCTAAGGTGGTATCCAGAGTGTCTTTAAACCAGGCAATCCACCTACCTACCTTCTTTCCCAACCCACAAAACAGAGGGGAAAGAATACTGCATACCTTGGATGTACATAGACAGCTACGCTACTACTTGGACAAAACAAAAAGTAGCAGAAAGACTGACCAACTTTTTGTAGCCTATGCAACAGGAAGGGAAGGAAAAGCTATTTCCAAACAGACAATCTCCAAATGGATAGGAAACTGCATACGATTCTGTTACTCCTTCCATGGAAAACCAATTCCACAGAACATAAGACCTCATTCTACAAGGGCAACAGCCACTACCACAGCCTTCTTACGAGGAGTGGCAACCAAAGACATTATTGAGGCGGCTACTTGGACCTCCGTGCATACATTTGCCAAGCATTATAATTTGCCTCTATATTCCAGATCCCGAGCAGGGTTTGCCACTGCTGTACTGCAAGGGATCCTAACCACCATAATCTACTTTTATCCTCCTCCCTAGTTGGCTATGGTATTCTACCCAGTTGTTATGACTGCAGATGCATCCATGAAGGACATAGTACAGTTTTGTACCTACCATAAATGTAGATGTCCGAACTGGATAGCATCTGCAGTCAGGATTACCCTCCCTCCTTCCCCTCTGTGGTACTCCTAGGGTGTTTACCC
Source organism: Protopterus annectens (assembly GCF_019279795.1). NCBI lineage: Eukaryota > Metazoa > Chordata > Ceratodontiformes > Protopteridae > Protopterus > Protopterus annectens. The sequence goes on along the minus strand of NC_056737.1, from coordinate 1,104,158,345 downwards.
TCCTAATAGCTAGCTGGTGGGGGGGAGTCTTTTATGGTGTATTTGTTTGTATATATGTACATACATGCTTATTTTTGTGTTTACCTCTATCTTTTTGGAAACATTGGCATCTATCCAAATTTTAGCCTTCAAGAGGGCTACTGGCATCTGGGGCAAGAAACACTGAGGAAAATGGCGTCAGCTGATGCTTTTATACCCGAAGACCAACAGAGATGACGTCGGGGGAAGTGCGACATCAGCCGAAGCCGGACCCGGACTTTGGAATCCGGCCGACTGAAGGGCTGCCTGACGACAGGACAACCCAGTTGTTATGACTGCAGATGCTATCCAGTTCGGACATCTACATTTATGGTAGGTACAAAACTGTACTTTTCCTTGCGCACTAACCCTTCCTTCTTTCCTTCCTAAAGTAGCATCGGAGGCAAATATGAACCAAACTGTTAATCTACCAGTGTTTTTCCCAAGTTTTCAAAATAAAGGGGAATATAAATTGCACTTGTTGGATGTTCATAGGCAATTGAGATTTTACTTGCACATGACTAAAGCATTTCATAAATCTGATCAGTTGTTTTTCTTACTCGAGACCTTTCCTAGGGAAAACAATTTCTGAAGTGACAGTTGCTCATTGGATTTCCTAGTGCTTTATTCAAGCATATTTTTCTAGAGGAATTTCTCCTCTGGGTCAGGTAAAAGTGCATTCTACCATGTCTATGGCTACTTCAGTGGCTTTTTGGTCTAGAGTGTCCCTGGATGATGGTTGTTCTGCATCTACATGGTCCTCATTTTATACCTTAATTTTGAATTACAAGTTGGATATTGTGTCAAGGAACAGGGCATCCTTTGGGTCCGTGGTGCTCTGAAATATCCTTCCATGAGGGCCACACAGGTGTTTGGTAGCTGGGGACTCTGTCCCACAGGTTGAAGACCAAATTAAGTCATCTACTTCAGATAAAGAAGTTGTGTACTCACCATAAACAATCCATCTGAGTAGTTGTACATCATTTGTCTTCGGATCCGAAACCCACAGGTTGAAGACAAATGAAGTACAAATACTCAGATGGAACGTTATGTTGAGTACATAACTTCTTTTTTCATACTATCCATATCCATGTAAGAAAGCTTCCATTTTCTCAGTTTTTATATTATCTTTTGTTTAGTCACTTCCCACATATCCTTAGTTGCCACACCAGAATCATTTTTAATCCATATTCCTAAATACTTAATTTTAGCATGTCCCCATAGATACGGATATTGTTGAACCAGTCTGTGTGTGGACACATAATTTACCGCTATTGCCTTTTTTTCGGCTTCATTAATTTTGTATCCAGAAAAGATTTGAAACTTTCTGAAAATGTACCACAACACTGTAATGTTCCTTTCTGGTTTTGTCAGGTATAAAATAACATCATGTGCAAATAGAACCAGCTTTTCTTGACTGCCATACCAGTTATATTCTTGAATTTCCAAGTCCCCTATTTTGCTTGCCAGTGGATTTAAATATAATGTAAATAACAAAGGGGAAAGAGGACACCCCTGCCTGGTTCCTTTGCTCAAGCAGAAATTATCAGAGATGACCCCACCCACTTAAGTTTTTGTCTCGGATCTCTCATGTGTCCTCCTAATCAACCTTATAATTTTATCAGGAAATACAAATGCTTCCATTGTCCTGCTGATAAAGTCCCAGCTTATTCTGTCAGATGCTTTCTCTGCAACAAGACCCACCAACAACAGTGGTATTTTCTTACATTCTGCTTTCCTCTGGATCATTAAAGTTCTATTAATGTTATCAAATATTTGCCTCCCCTCCACAAAACCACACTGATCCATATATATCAATTTTGGCATCACTTTTGCCATTCTTTTAGCCATTATAGACATAAACACTGAGGCTGGAACTGATGGATGTTCTTTGTGTTTCACTGTTGCAGTCATCACTTGTGGCTTATCCCTGCTGGGTAGCCTTCAGCCCGCCCGAATAACAGAGTAAAGGGTTTCTCTCCTGCGTCGGCTGTCTGGAGTGTGAGGCTGATGTCAGGTCATCAGGCTATAAAATGAGGCAGCCGACGCCATTACATCAGTCTTTCTTGCCATGGAGCCTGAAGTAGAAGCAGTACACGAGTGCATCGGTCACCCGTTGCCAGAGTGAAGGCGTAACTGTCTAAAGCTAAGTACCCCATTGGGAAACCTTTTTTTGCTTTTAACCGATGTCAGAGAAAGTCAATAGTCTCAGTTGTGGAAAACAGATCCCACTCCGAGACTTCTATACCCGGTGCGTCATTTGCCTAGGCCCAGACCACGACATCCCCGGATGTCTGTTCTGTGCTCTGTTTAATGCTAGTACTATTATAAGGAGAACTGAAATTATAGCTAGACACTTTAGGAGACTATTCTTCACCGCAAAATGGCATCAGTCAGTCAGGCTGCTGCTGTTTTTCCCAGAAAAAAAGAAAGATAAGGAAAAGGATAGGCCTCATAAAGTTAGGCCCCCTGATGACTCTGATCTAAAGTAAGCTAGCCTACCACCCAGTACAGTTGCTGAACTCAGTGATGCCCCTTTGCAGCCCCTGATGCCAGCCGAAGATCCATCGCAGGCCTCTACCAAGACCCGTTTGGAGTCTGGTACGCCACCGGGTCCATCTTCTCTTGCCGGTATGTTGGCCTTCAGTCATGCGGTTGGGTCCGGAGCCACTTCGCATGCACTGGCGTCTGTAGAGACTATTCCAATGACTGACACCAGGCAAAGACCAACAACCACACCACCGGTTAAGCTAAACTTCTCTAAGGCCATGGAATTCTCTAGGCCCAAAACAAAGACTACCTCTAAAAAGTTCTCATCCCAGGGACCTAGCCACCAACAACTTCCTTCCACCCAGCTTACCCCACAGTCGCAGTAGTTGCTCAGATGGCAGACGATCTAATCACTCTGATAAAAGGAAGACAACCCACCCAAGCCACCCCAGGAGTCGGAAGGGTCAGACCTAGAAGAGTCGGACACCGAAGAGCAGACCTTTGCAGCATTTGAGGATTCAGATGCTGAGGACCCCATTCCTGTTGCCTCCCCACCTGCAGACCTCTCCTTTGGGGGAACTTTAAATTCACTCAGGGAACATTTTCACTGGGAGGCACTGGACTACCCTCAGTCAAATAAGAGACAGAGAGATGTTCTTTGTGTTTAACTGTTGCAGTCATTACATTTGGGGTAATCCTGCTGGCAGGTTGCCCTCAGTCGGCCCGAATTCCAAAGTCTTGGGTCTTGCGTCGGCTGTCGTCAGGTTGTCAGGGGTATAAAAGAAGCAGCCGATGCCATTTTCTTCAGTCTTTCTTGCTGCGCGGTGCCCGAAGCAGAAACAGTTTGCAAGTGCCGGTTGGCCGACTCCTGAGAATTTCGAGTTCGAATTTCAGATCCGAAGTCTTCTGTAAAGCTAAGTAACCCGTTTGGGAAACTTTTTTTTATTTTCTTGCTCCAGAACCGATGTCAGAAAAAGTTAATTGTATTTCTTGTGGGAAGCAAATACCTCATAAGGACTTTCATTCTTACTGTATTCCTTGCCTAGGCCCTGATCATAATTTTCTGGGTTGTCAGTTTTGTGCTAGATTTAACCAACGCACTATTAAGCGTCGGTATGATTTTGCTTTAAACTACTTTGGACGCAGGTTTAATTATCCAGAAATGTTGTCAGAAAGCCATCTGACTACTGGAGTTCACAAAAACCACAAAGAAAAAGAAAGACAGACGAGGCCCAAAACCGATGACGAACCTTCTCCTAAGCCAGTCGCTGATTCACCGGTTCTCAGTGAGGCACTTTCACAGCCCCTGATGACCGCTACTTTAGAGTCGCATGTCGCTACCGACTCCCACGTGGAGTTGGCCATGCCACTGGAAACTCAAGGTATTGGAGCCACGGACACTAACCCTTCAGATGGGTCCAGAGCCGCTGAGCAGGCACCGGCTTCTGAGGGTGTATTTAGACTCAAACAGCTATACATTAAACCGACTTCAAAAACTAAAGCACCTTCAAAGGCAAAGAAGCAAACTCAAGAGCCATGTGGACAGGCCTCCATGCCCAAGAAACACATGCTCAAAATGGCCGAAGACTTGATTACCTTGATCAGGGTTTCCCATCCCCCTCCTGATAAGAGGCCTAGGCAAGAGACTGACTATGAATCTTCAGATCAGATTTCCATTTCTTTTGATTTCTCTTCTGATCAGGAATATTCTTTTTCCCCCATGAGGATTCTAATGCTGAAGAATCCATGCCTTCAGCTTCTCCTCCTGAGGACTATTCTTTTGGGGAAACCTTACATACCATGAGGGAGCATTTCCACTGGGAGAGCCAAGATTTTTCAGAATCTAAAAAGAGGCTCTGGGATTTCCTGTTACTACCTCAGCACAAGCCACTAGCCATCCCTCCTGTGTTAGACATTGTAGATGATGTGTTTTCGGAGTCTAGCCTTACCCCTGACTCCTTAGTTCCAGCTCCTGTTAAGCCTGACAGATATTGCAGGGTTCCTGACTCACATAAATTCCTTTTTAAAAGCCCTGCTGCAGACCCAGAAACTATTTCTCAGGGTCCCAATGGAGTTAAGGCTTCCGCTGCAAAAACCCTACCCCTTCTGACAGGGATTCTAGGGCTCTGGATAGATGGGGAAAAAAGGTTTACACATCTGCTACCTTGGCTATAAGGGCCTTAAACTGTCAGTTTTATATGCTCAAATATCAGCAACATGTCATGGCATTGCTTAAACAGAAAATGTTGTTAAACTCTGAATGTGCAGAAAACAAGGAAATGCAGGATATATTGCATGCAGCTGAACAAGTTGGAAAGCATACTTTGCAATGTGGTTTTGATTCTTTAGAGACGTCCTGCAGGGCCGCAGTTACAGGTTCTGTAATTAGAAGGCATGCTTGCCTGATCATGTTAAAGTTAAATTATTAGATGTACCTTTACAGCATGATACTATGTTTGGTGTTAAGGCAGAAGAGGTGTTAAAGAAAATGGAGGACAAGGCTAAATCTATGCAAACGGTCAAAGATTTCTTACAAGTACAGCCACCTAGGTTTAGTAGACACTGGCCAACAAAGAATTGGTCCTTTCCTGTGTCAGACAAACCTCAAAGGGGCAGACCCAGACGCCCTAGAGGCAGATCCCAGCCGCAAGGTCAAAGCAATGGGATGCTTCTACCTCCAAAAGTGGAGAAGACAAATCACAACCTTAAAGGAAGCAGTCCCAATGACTTCCCCTGCCTGCACCAAGCACTTATTTCCTGGCAGCACCCTTAGAGGGAAAATTAGCACTTTTTTCACAAAATTGGCACATTATAACCCAGGACAAGTGGGTTCTAAATATCGTGTCACAAGGCTACAGGTTCCATTTCCATACCCTGCCAAAGCAAACGGCTGGCCAGATCTGCCAAAAATTCAATGGGCAGAGGCACAAAAACAAGCCTCATCCCTTATGGACTTGAGGGCCATTCAACAAGTGCCAGAGCAGATTTTACTCAAGACTGTTCTTGGTACCCAGAAAGGACAAGGTCTGGAGGCTAATACTGGACCTATCTATTCTGAACACATTCCTGGATATACCAAAATTCAAAATGTTGACTTTGCAGCAGCTTCTGCCCATGCTGGACAAGAACGCTTGGCTTGTAACTTTAGACCTAAAAGAGGCATGCCTGCATGTCCCGATCAGACAAATATGCAGAAGATACCTCAGATTCAAGGCTGGCTCAATGCATTACCAATTCTTTGCACTGCCCTTTGGCTTATCTACTGCACCCAGGGTCTTTACAAAGTGCTTGGCACCAGTAATTGCATTCTGCAGACAGAGGAATACAAATATATTCTTACTTGGACAACTGTCTAATTCAAGCAGAGACAAAGGACATCCTTCTACAGCATCTGGTGTTCGTGAAAAAACTTCTAACATGCCTAGGGTACACAGTCAACGAAAAGAAATCAAAACTAGTTCCCTCTCAAGAGATAATATTCCTGGCTTAAATACAACTGCCCAGATGGCTTATCTCACGCCAGACAAACAAAGGCAACTGACTACTTATTTCAAAATGTTAGCAACAAAAGCCCAGTTATCTGCAAGAAAATTCTGCAGGCTTTGGGCTTCATGGCATTCTGCATCCTACTAATTCCATATGCAAGAGTGCATATGAGGAAACTTCAATGGTACCTAAAAAGTGTTTGGACTCAACATTGCCACAGCCTGGAAACTGTAATTACTCTCATTACCTGCCTGCAACAGGAGTTTCGATGGTGGGCAAAGGCTTGTCACCAAAACAAGGGGCAGCCATTCACGTTACCCCCAGCCAGGCAGACAGTAACAACGGATGCATCAGATTATGCCTGGGGGGCCCACATGGCAGGCAGATGCATTCAGGGAACATGGACCTCAAACCAAATGCATCTACATATCAATCAGAAAGAGATGCTAGCTGTTCACAATGCCCTGACAGCCTTCAAGGACCTAGTTCATCCAGGACAACTACTGATAAAGACAGACACCACGGTCATGTGGTATATAAACAAGCATGGGGGCACACATTCTTACCCCCTTTGCAGACTAGCAATGACTTTGTGGGACACAGCATTGACTTACCAAGTATATCTGCAGGCACAATTCCTGCCGGGAAGGAAAAATACTCTAGCAGATGAACTAAGCAGAAACCTCATGGATCCACACGAGTGGCAGCTGGATCCACAAGTCTTCAGCATGATAACAGGGAAATGGGGATACCCGGACATAGATCTATTTGCCTCCCCACACAACTACCAACTAAAGAGATTCTGCACAAGGATTTATTACAGACAAGCATGGAAAGTGGACGCCCTAGCCTTCAGCTGGAAAAAACTATCAGTATATGCCTTTCCCCCTTTGCCTCTCCTCCCCAAGGTACTCCTAAAGGTCAGACAGGAGAAGCCAAAGATGATACTGATTGCACCAGAATGGCCCCACCAGCACTGGTACCCAATATTAAGGAGCTTGTCTCAATGCCCAGCTTGGACCTTACCTCAAGTACCGCATCTACTGTTCCAGCAAAACAATCAGATCCTGCACAGCCAGCTCAGGACTTGCAGCATGGTGGGTAATGTAGTCATACAAAACACACCTCTCAGCAAAGCTGTGATGGATGTCATTTTGGAAGCCAGAATGCCTAGTACTAGAAAATTTTATGCTGGAAAATGGAAGAGATTCTGTGCTTGAAACCAGGCACAAGGAACAGATACAGCTGTGCCAAATATTCCTCAGATTTTACAATACTTAACTGAGATGCTGGACAAAGGCCTGTCTTTCTCATCTATTAAAATTCATGCCTCTGCCATTTCGACACAGTACAATGCAGAGCAACCAATCTTTTCTCATCCCTTATTAAAACAGTACCTCAGAGGAGCCAAAAATGTAAGGCCTCTAAGGAGATCACCAATGCCTGCATGGGACCTCAACTATGTCTTGGAAAAACTCACCCTGTCTCCTTTTGAGCCAACTGCTACTGCCGATATAAAGTTTTTATCTTGGAAAACAGCTCTGCTCCTAGCAATGAATTCTGCAAAGATGAGTTTCAGAGCTACAGGCACTCATGGCTGTGGAACCTTTTATCTGGACAGGGTCTCCCTGAGGACAAACCCAACATTTATGCCTAAAGTGGTGTCCAGTGTGGCTCTTAACCAAACCATTCATCTGCCAACTTTTTATCCAAATCCACAGAACAAGGGGAAAAGAATTCTGCATTCTTTGGACGTACACAGACAGCTTAGATTCTACTTGGACAGAACTGAAGTTTTCAGAAAGACAGAGCAATTACTAGTGGCATATGCTGCAGGATCACAAGGAAAGGCTATCTCAAAGCAGACTATTTCAAAATGGATAGGCCACTGCATTCGTTTCTGCTACTTATACCATGGCAAGCCAGTGCCTAAGGGCATTAGGACACATTCCACCAGAGCAGCAGCCACTTCAGCAGCCTTTCTCAGGGGAGTACCAACCAAGGACATTTTAGAGACACCTACTTGGAGTTCAGTGCACACCTTTACAAAGCACTATCATCTGCCACTCTACTCTAAATCCAGGGCAGGCTTTGTCACTGCAGTTCTGCAGGGTCTCATAGCCGCTCCTAATGCTGTTTAGCTCCAGCCTCCCAACCATAGCTTTGGGAATCTACCCAAATGTAATGACTGCAACAGTGAAACACGAAGAAGATAGTACAGTTGTGTACACTTACCATAAATGTAGATGTTCGAGTGTATTCACTGTTGTAGTCCAGGTTACCCACCCGCCATCCCCCCTTTTCTTCTGATGGAACCTATCTTTCCTTCTCTGATTTATACAACCTATAGGGTGCATTTGCTTGTGGATAAAGGTAAAGTTTATATTGCTGCATGTAATTTTATATATAGATATAAATTTTGGCTACCCTTTTAGCGGGCACCTGACATCTGGGGCAAGAAAAACTAAAGAAAATGGCGTCGGCTGCTTCTTTTAATACCCCTGATGACCTGACGTCAGGGAAGGGGCGAAGACAGCCGATGCAGGATCCAAGACTTTGGAATTCGGGCCGACTGAGGGCAACCTGCCAGCAGGATTACCCAAATGTAATGACTGCAACAGTGAATACACGCGAACATCTACATTTATGGTAAGTGTACACAACTGTACTTTCCTTGACCTGCCACAGCATAAACCTCTGGTCATTCCTCCAATCCTGAATGTGGTGGAGGATGTATTTCTGGTTTCTTCACTCACCGCAGACTCTCTTCCACCTGCCCTCAGGAAGCCAGACAGATATTATAGGGTACAAGACATCCACAAGTATCTTTTAAGAACCCTACAGCTGACCCAGAGGTCATTACTCAGGGTCTCAAGAGGGTTAGCTCCTCTAAAAACCCCATTCCAACTGATATAGAGAGCAGAGCCTTGGACAGACTAACAAAGAAAGTCTACACTTCGGCTACCTTAGCCGTTAGAGTTCTGAATTTTCAATTTCATATGGTGAAATACCAGCAAAATGTGCTGGAGTTATTAAAATAAAAAATGTCCACCCTAATGGACAGCAGTACCACCAGGGAACTAGCAGATCTTGTACAGTCCATCACTCAGGTAGCCAAGCATTCCCTGCATTGTGGGTTTTTGATGCCTTGGAAGCTTCCAGCAGGGCTGCAGTATCTGGCTCAGTGATCTGTAGGCATGCCTGGTTAAGGGAACAACCTTTGCCTGACCAGGTGAAGTCTAAACTATTAGATGCCCCACTGGACAAGGAGCAGCTATTTGAACCTAAGGCTGAAGAGGTTAAGAAAATGGAAGACAAGGCCACGTCTATGCAGACTGTGAAAGATTTTCTGCAGGTAGAGCCTCCCAGGTTCAGTCAGAACTTTCCCACAAAGTATTGGTCCTTTCCTACCGAAACAAAACCTGTCCAGTGGAAGGGGCGCAAGGACAGGCCTTCCAGGCACCAGGCCCAAAACCCAGCCGAGATCCAGACAATGGACCACTGCAATGCCCAGGTGAGGGAGTGCTAAGCCCACCCCGTTCTCCAAGGACTCGCACTGACTTTCTCCCCTCCCCTCTGTCCCACACCCCCAGAGAGACTAAGAGGAAGACTTTCCCTCTGCCTACAGAATTGGCAGACCATCACCTCAGATCTATGGGTCCTAAAAATTATTACCAGCGGGTACAGATTCTCTTTCAAAGAAAACCCCAGATATTCAGGCTTCCCAGATGTACCAGCAAATCAGAGAGCAGAAGCAATCTGCCAAATCCAAAAGCTTTATGCCCAAGGCGCCATGGAACCTGTACCAAAGGAGCAGCCATAAAAAAGTTTTATTCCAGACTGTTCCTGGTACCTGAAAGGAGGATACCAAGCACCCTATTCTCGACCTATCCAGTCTGAATCTGTTCCTCCTGGTTCCAAAAGTCAAAATGCTGACACTACTAAAACTTTTGCCAATGCTGATGCTTCATACTTGGCTAGTGACCCTAAATCTGAAGGATGCCTACCTCCATATCCCCATAAGGAAGTCCTGCAGGAGTTTTCTGCGCTTCAGAGCAGGATCCACTACACTTTCATTTCTCTGCTCTGCCCTTTGGTTTATCTACTGCTCCCAGAATGCCTGTCTCCTTGCATTGCCTACTGCAGACAGAAGGGCAAACAGATTTTACCCCTACCTGGCCGACTGCCTCATCCAGGCAGACACCAAAGAGGGACTCCTGTAAGATCTCACCTTTGCTCAAACTCTCGTAGCTTCACTGGGATTCACTATCAACTGGGAGAAGTCCCAGTTTCACCCCCCACAAGAAGATTAACCTTCCAGGGAGCTCTGATGGACACAGCAATGCAAACATTCTCCCTCCCTCCAGAGAAGCAGACCTTCCTCCACTCTTACTTTTCCCAGCTGGCCCGCAGTACCCACCTCACAACAAGGAAATTCCTGCAAACACTGGGATACATGACCTTCTGCATCCTGCTGATTTCCTAGCCAGACTGCACATGAGGGAAACTACAAGGGTACCTCAGGAACCTCTGGTGCCAACACTCAGTCACTGGACTAACAGCTGCCCCTGATTCCCTGCTTAAAGAAGGAACTCTTATGGTGGGCAGAGGCATGTACCCTGAACAAGGGTCTACCCTTTATCATGCTCCCACAGGGCCAAACAATCATTACAGATGCTTCATACACAGCCTGGGCAGCACACCAAGGACGTATGTGCACCCAGGGCATTTAGAAACAGAAATGCTGGTTGTTCCCAGGACAATCCAAGCTTTCAGCGATCACCTGAGACCAGGAGTGCTCTTAATCAAGACAGACAACACAACAGTAACGTGATACATCACCAAGCAGGGGGACACTCACTCCTCTACCCCTGTGTCGCTTAACTATGCAAATCTGGCAGTCAGCCTCAAATCCCTGGGAAACAGAACACCCTGGCAGGCCAGTTAAGATCCGCGAGGAAGGGGCAAAGACCATTCTCATTGTTCCAGACTGAAGGCGCAAAGACCATTCTCATTGTTCCAGACTGGCCCAGACAACACTGGTACCCCTTGCTCATCAGGCTGGCCAAAGAATCTCCTAAGAACCTGCCTCTCGCACCAAACCTTCTGACTCAGGAGAAAAGGAAGGTATTGCATCCAAACCTTCCCACACTCAAGCTGTCCACATGGAATATTTCACAAAGGCAAATGATGCCACAACCTTCAGCACACAGGTTTTAAACATTATCAAGGAGGCCAGAAGGCCCAGCACCAGAAAATCCTACTCTGCCAAATGAAAAAGATTGACCATCTGGTGCTGCAGCAAAGACAGCAGCATCCAGGCCAGTCGAGCATTGATTCTGGGCTACCTGGCAGAGCTCCTAGAAAAGGGATTGTCATACTCCTCCATAAGAACATATGCCTCTGCTATCTCTGCATATATACAGTCAGATCAGCCCATTTTTCTCAACATCTGTTAAAACAGTTCTTCAGAGAGTTGGCCCACATCAGTCCACCTAGAAGGCCACCTGCTCTTGCATGGGATCTAAACTTTGTCCTGGAAAAACTGACTTTGCCTCCATTTGAGCCAGCTGCTTTAGCAGACCTGAAGTATCTTTTTTGGAGAACTGCCTTCCTGCTGGCCATCACCTCAGCCAGGAGAGTTTTGGAGCTTCAGGCCCTTATAGCCACTGAGCCCTTCATCATTTTCCATGGTGACAGGGTGTCTCTTAGGACAAACACCTCCTTTATGCCGAAGGTGGTCTCGGATGTTACCCTCAACCAGAGCATGCATATACCTACCTTCTTTCACAACCCCCATAATAAAGGGGAAAGAATTTTGCATACCCTAGATGTGCACAGACAACTGAGATATTACCTGGATAGAACCAAGTCATTCAGGAAAAACTGACCAGCTGCTAGTCTCTTTCACTTCAGGGGCAGAGGGGAACCCATATCCAAACAGACCATTTCTAAATGGACTTGACAATGTATCAATTTTTGCTATTCCTATCATGGAAAGAGTCCTCCCAATTCCATCAGGTCACATTCCACGAGGGCAGCCTCTACTTCCACTGCCTTCCTGAGAGGGGTTCCAACCAAGGATATTTTGGAAGCTGCCTGGACTTCAATCCAGACTTTCACCAAACACTACCAGCTTGGCTACTTTCTCCAAAACCAGGGCAGGCTTTGCATCTGCAGTCCTGCAGGGTATGGTGGCATCCCCTTGAATTGGTGCTTGCTTTAAGATCCTATCGTCCTTCCTCCTCCCTGTTTCTCGGCTTTGGGAATCTTCCCACAAGTGATGACTGCAACAGTTAAACACGAAGAACATAGTATAGTTGTGTACATTTACCATAAATGTAGATGTTCGAGTGTATTCACTGTTGCAGTCCTGTTTCCCTCCCACCATCCCCCTTTTTTCTTTTTCTTGGGGGCTCATACCTATTGGAGGCAAGAAAAACTGATGTAATGGCATCAGCTGCCTCATTTTATAGCCCTGACGACCTGACGTCAGCTTCACACTCAAGACATCCGATGTAGCCGCTGCAGGAGGGAAACCCTTTATTCTGGCTTTTGGGCCAGCAGAGGGCTGCCCAGTAGGGATAACCCACAAGAGATGACTGCAACAGTGAATACACTCGAACATCTACATTTATGGTAAGTGTACACAACTGTACTATCTTTACCTTTTTTAGGTATTACAGTATCACTGCTTTCTTCCAGGAAGTTGATACTTCTCCTCCTCTTAAAATGCTGTTAAACAAAACCTTCCATCAGTATTTTCCCTCCTAACTTCCAAACTTCCACAGGAGTACCATCTATTTCTGGGGACTTTCCTGTAGCTTGGTTATACATCACCATTTTTATCTCTTCTCCGCTTCTCTTGACTGTTAGTAATTCAGCCTCATCTTCCTCTAACCTTGGCATATTTAATTCTTCCATAAACATTTCCATTCATACCTTTTCCAGATTTCTGTATTTCTCTGCTTTATATAGACTTTCATAGAATTTATGAAATATATCTAATACTGCTACATGATCTCTTGTTACTTTCCTTGTTATTGGGCTCTGTAAGTTTGGTGACAGCCCATTCAACTTTGTTGCCAGAGTCGTCATACTAAAAGTATTTGTGCTCTATAGGTATCAAAAAACAGTTGCTTAACAGCCATCTTTGTAAACTCATCCAGTTTAATCAAGGTAATCCCTTATTTTCTGTTCACCATTCTGCAGTTGATGTTCTTCGTGTTTCACTGTTGCAGTCATCACATTTGGGTTATCTGCCTGCAGGTAGCCCTCAGTCGGCCTGAATACCAGAGTCTTGGGATTTCTCCGTCGGATGCTGTTGCTTCTTCTGTGATGTCAGGTCGTCAGGCGTATAAAACATGCAGCCGCTGTCATTACATCAGTCTTTCTTGCCATGCGGTGCCCGAAGCAGAAGCAGTTCGCAAGTGCTGGTCGGCCACCTTCTGAAATTTTCGTTTTTCGAGTTTCAGACCTGAAGTCTTCTAAAAGATAAGTATCCCATTGGGGATCCTTTTTTCTTGCTCTAACCGATGTCAGAAAAAATTAATAATTGTCTTGCTGCGTCACCTATTTAGGCCCAGACCATGACGTCCCTCGCTGTTGGTTTTATGCTTTGCTTAACGCACGAACTATTCGTTGTCGGGCTGTTTTTGTCACTAAATTCTTTCCCTCTCAATCTCCGTATTCCGAAATGGCTTTGATAAGCCATTAGAATACCGATCTTCCAGAAAAATGTAAGGATAATGACAGAGGCAGACTGCATAGGTCCAAAACTGCTGAAGATGCTACCGTTAAGCTAGTCGCCAGTCCGCCGGTACTCAGTGAGACACTTTCACAGCCCCTGATACCCGCTTCTACAGATTCGCAGGCCTCTACTGAGACCCATTTGGAGTCTAGTATGCCGCAGGATGCTTCTTTGACTATGGAACCTGCGGATGCCTCTACCTTGGATGGGTCCAGAGCCACTGTGCAGGCACCGGCTTCTAAGGGTGTATTCAGGCCTTCCGATTTTCATATTAAACCAACGACTTCGTTTCAAACCAAAAATACAGAATTTCTCAGGCCTAGAGTTCGCACTACGCCTAGGAAACTGACGACCAAAGTGCATTCTCAGGCCCACATGCCACAAAAACAAATGCTTAGAATGGCTGAAGACCTTATTACTTTAATTAGGGGAAGTCAGCCTTCTCCCTCAAAAAGACCTAGAATTGATTTTCCTTCTGATTCTTCAGATCAGGAGTCTGATAACTCTGACCCTTCTGATTACCTTTATCTACCTATGAGGATTCTGATGCAGAGGATTCTATTTCCTCTGCTTCTCCACCAGAAGATTTTTCTTTTGGTGAAACCCTGCATACCCTTAGAGAACATTTCCACTGGGAGAGCCAGGACTACTCTTAGTCCAAACAGAGACTCGGGGAATTTTTAAACTTGCCTCAGCACAGGCCTCTAGCTATCCCTCCTGTTCTGGAAATTGTAGATGACGTCTTCTTGGAATCCAGCCTTACCCCTGATACTTTGCCTCCAGCTCCCAGCAAACCTAACAGGTACTATAGAGTACCTGACTCCCACAAATTCCTCTAAGAATCCTGCTGCTGATCCAGACACCATTTCCCAGGGACCTAAAGGCATTAAGGCTACTACGGCCAAAAATCCTACCCCTTCGGATAGAGATTCTAGGGCTTTAGACAGATGGGGTAAGAAGGTATACACCGCTGCTACTTTTGCCATCAGGGTTTTAAATTGCCAGTTTCATATGTTAAAACCAAGTTGGTAAACATACTTTGCAATGTAGTTTTGATGCCTTAGAAGCATCTTACAGGGCTGCTGTCACTGAGTCTGTTCTTAGAAGACATGTTTGGCTTAAGGAACAAACCTTGCCAGACCATGTCAAAGCAAAATTGCTAGATGCATCTTTAAACCAAGAGCATCTATTTGGCAATAAAGCAGAAGTTGTCCTCAAAAGGATGGAGGAAAAAGCTAAATCTATGCAAACTGTTAAAGATTTCTTACAAGTACAGCCACCTAGGTTCAGTAGGCATTGGCCTTCTAAAAACTGCTCTTTTCCAGTCCATCCCAGACCTTCTCAGTCCAAATTCAGGGGCAGCAGACCACCAAGACTACAGTCTCAGGGTATGCACAGATCTAAGCAATAGAGTGCTCCCACATCCAAAACAGGGAGTAGTAAGCCTCCATCCTATGGCAAAATCTCACAATGACTTATCCTTAACTTTTCCAAGCCTTGCCCAAGTTCTTGCACCTTTAGGAGGAAAACATGCCCTGCATGCCTAAAACTGGGAGTTCATTACCCAGGACAGATGGGTCTTATACATTATTTCCCAAGGATATAGATTACACTTTCACTCAATTCCAACCCCAAGCTGATGGCCAGACCTCCCCCCAAACCAGTGGGCAGAGGCCCAAAAGCAAGTATTTTCTCCTCAGTATCAAGGCTATTCGACCTGTCCCAGCAGAACAAAGGGGACAAGGCTTTTATTCCAGACTGTTTCTGGTACCCAGAAAAGTAAACTCTTGGCATCCTATCCTGGATCTGTCTATTCTCAACACCTTTCTGGTGATTCCAAGATTCAAAATGCTTACTCTCCAACAACTGCTCCCTATGCTAGCCAAGGACCCCTGGCTAGCAACCCTAGACTTAAAAGAAGCTTATCTGCACATCCCCATAAGGGAATCTTGCAGGAAATACCTATGTTTCAGAGCAGACTCTATACACTATCAGTTCTCTGCACTTCCCTTTGGCTTATCTATTGCACCCAGGGTATTCACAAAATGCCTAGCTCCAGCCACTGCATATTGCAGGCAGAGAAGAATTTAAATTTACCCATACTTGGAAGATTGCCTGATTCAGGCGGACAGTCAGGAATTGCTACTACAGCACCTGACATTTGTAGAGAGGCTTCTGATTTTACTGGGGTACACCATCAACAAAAAGAAAGCACATCTGGTACCCACCCAACAGATTGTATTCCTGGGAGCAAGCTTGAACACATCTTCCCAGATGGCATTCCTCACTCCAGAAAAACAAATTTATTTGACAATCTACTGGCCACCAAAACCCAGCTATCTGCAAGAAAAGTACTGCAAGCCCTAGTGTTCATGGCCTCTTGCATTCTACTAATTCCATATGCAAGACTGCATATGAGGAAACTTCAGTGGTACTTAAAAAGTCTCTGGTGTGAACATTCTCAGGACCTGGAAACAATGATTCCTATCATTCCTTGTCTAAGGACAGAGTTCCTTTGGTGGGCAGAGGCCTGCTACCACAAGGGACTCCCTTTCACTCAACCCCCTGCCACCCAAACCCTAACAACAGACGCATCAGACTATGCATGGAGGGCTGACATGGCAGGACAATGCATTCAAGGTTAACGGAGCCTAAAGCAAATGCACCTGCATATCGATCAAAAAGAAATGTTAGCTGTACAGAGTGCTGTGACAGCCCTCAAAGGCCTTATTCTTCCAGGACAACTGTTGGTAAAGACAGACAACACCACAGATATGTGGTACATAAATAAGCAGGGGGGGAACCCATTCCTACCCACTCTGCAGATTGGACATGGCTCTGTGGAACACAACCTTGAGCAACCAAGTGCACCTGCAAGCTCAATTACTGCCAGGCAAACTAAATTCACTGGCAGACGACTTAAGCAGAAATCTCATGGACCTACACAAGTGGAAACTGGAACCCAAAATATTCAAGCTTTTGAGGAACAGGTGGAGGGCACCAGTGGTGGACCTCTTTGCTTCCCCTCAAAACTATCAATTGAGAAAATATTGCACCAGAACTCCCCACAGCCTAGCTTGGAAAGTGGATGCCCTGTCCTTTACCTGGGAAAGCCTCTCAGTCTATGCCTTCCCCCTCTGCCCCTCCTCTCGAAGGTTCTAGTAAAGATCAAACAGGACAAGCCAAGGACAATCCTGATTGCACCAGACTGGCCACGCCAGCACTGCTACCCTCTTTTGCACAGTCTGACAGTAGTGCCACCATGGCACCTGCCTCAGACCCCTTCCTTGCTGTTCCAGCAGGAGGGCCAGATTTTGCACCCTAGGCTACAGACCCTTAGCCTGGCTCAACTCCTGAACTCATCACCAGCAACCCTCAGGAAGCAGGTGCTGGATGTCATTCTTGAGGCAAAGAGGCCTAGTACTAGAAAATCTTATTCAGAAAAGTGGAAAAGATACTGTTCCTGGAGCCAGTCTCAGGGAATGGACACAACTGTGCCCAGCTTACCTCATGTACTAGATTACTTAACAGAAATGCTCCACAAAGGCCTATCCTTCTCTTCAATTAAGATTCATGCCTCTGCCATCTCAGCTCATTATAATACTGAGCCATCTCTCTTCATTCATCCTTTGGTCAAACTGTTTCTGAGAGGAGACAAAAGTTTAAGAGCCCCCAGGAGAGCTCCCACTCCACCCTGGGACCTTAACTTTGTATTGGAAAAGCTCACGCTTCTGCCCTTTGAACCTGCTGCTACAGTAGATTTAAAATTCCTCTCATGGAAAACAGCTTTACTTCTAGCCATCACTTCAGCAAGAAGAGTGTCTGAATTGCAGGCCCTTATGGCTCTGGAACCCTTCATTATCTTCCATGCAGACAGGGTTTCCCCTCAGGACTAACCCATCATTTATGCCCAAGTTGGTATCTAGTGTGGCTTTAAACCAATCCATTCATTTGCCAACTTTTTTCCTTAATCCCCAGAATAAAGGGGAAAGGATACTGCACTCCCTGGATGTGAACAGGCAGCTTAGGTTCTATCGGGACAGGACTAAGCCTCTCAGAAAATCTGACCAGCTACTAGTCAGCTTTGCTGCAGGGGCAGAGGACAAGGCCATTTCAAAGCAAACAATTTCAAAATGGATAGCAGACTGCATCTATTTCTGCTACAAACACCATGGGAAACCTACCCCACAGGGAATCAGAACACATTCCACTAGGGCTACATCAACTTCTACAGCATTTCTCTGGGGAGTCCCTACCAGGGACATCCTGGAGGCTGCAACCTGGAGCTCTGTACACACTTTCACCAAGCATTACCACTTACCTATCTTTTCTAAATCCAGAGCTGGATTTGTCACAGCAGTCTTACAGGGCATGATTGCCAGCCCTAATGCATCTTAACTACCTCCACCCATCCTCAGCATTTTTGAAATCACCCAAATGTGATGACTGCAACAATGAAACACGAAGAACATAGTACAGTTGTGTACACTTACCATAAATGTAGATGTTCGAGTGTATTCACTGTTGCAGTCCTGTTTACCCTCCCTCCAGCCCTCTGACTTCTCTTTACTTCTACTTATCTTTTTTGTTTGGAATATATTATATCATGTGTATTTGCTTTTTGCTGGGGGTGTTCCATACCTTATAATTTCTTCCTGTTGTGGGGGCACCTGACATCTGGGGCAAGAAAAACTGATGTAATGGCTTCAGCTGCATGTTTTATACCCCTGACTTGACATCATGGA
The DNA here is from genome assembly GCF_019279795.1 of Protopterus annectens. Lineage (NCBI taxonomy): Eukaryota > Metazoa > Chordata > Ceratodontiformes > Protopteridae > Protopterus > Protopterus annectens. The sequence goes on along the minus strand of NC_056737.1, from coordinate 1,104,139,856 downwards.
AGAAGTGGCAGCATCTGACGCAGAAATCCAAAGACTCTGGTATTCAGGCTGGCTGAGGGCTACCTGCAGGCAGATAACCCAAATGTGATGACTGCAACAGTAAATACTTTCAAACAGCTACATTTATGGTAAGTGTACACAACTGTACTTTCCTCCTCTTGTTCTGTGAGATTCCCCCAATCTGCAGTACTTTAACATTTGTCAGTCATTCTAAATAATTATTGTTTCTTCTTAACCATGTCTCCCTTTTATTTCCACCTTGTTTTTAAACTCCACTTTAATTTTATCATGCTCCCTAGCTGTATTTTCAGAAGAAATTTCTATCTTCTCTAATACACGCTGAATAATTTCCACTACCTATTCCTTAAATGCCTCTCTTTTATTTACTTGCTTTGTCTTAAAACCTATTACTAGGTCAAGCCAAGGGCCTTAATCCAGTTATTCCCCCATGCAAGAATGAATAAAAGCACATTCATTTTTCTTTTGTCGTGCCTTTTTAACCAGACTTTTTTACATTGCAGTGCCTACATTTCTTAAAACTGAACAAGAAAGAGGGACTGAGGGAAAAATAAAAAATAAAAACAGAAGCACCTGTTGATAATAGTGCCCCCATTACACTTAAAAATAACTGAGAAAACGTTATAGCATGCAAAGAAAGTCATACACTATAAAAATACTACTAAGAAAAAATCTGTTTTGCTAACAGTTAACTTTCTCCCTCCTCTTCCCCTCCTCTAAGTATTTTTCCAAACATTAATGACAAGAAGTAGGGCGTATGCTTTAGAGACCCCACAAGTCCATCAAAGTCCAGTATTTTCAAATTTTCTTGTTCTGTCATATTTCACAAATATAATTACTTTGTAATCCTACATTTTCAGTTTCCAAGTTACTGGTTTTATTCCTGTTCGTCTCCATCTCCCAGATCCTCCTCCTCCTTCTTCTTTTGGCTGCTCCCGTTAGGGGTCGCCACAGCAGATCAACTGTTTCCATTTCTTCCTGTCCTCTGCATCTTGCTCTGTCACACCAACCACCTGCATGTCCTTTCTCACCACATCCATAAACCTTATCTTAGGCCTCCCTCTTTTCCTGTTACCTAGCAGCTTCATCCTTAGCATCTTTTTCCCAATATGCTCTGCATCCCTCCTCAGCACATGTCCAAACTAATGTAATGTTGCCTCTCTGGCTTTGTCTCCAGACCTTCCAACCTGGGCTGACCCTCTAATATACTTATTCCTAATCCTGTCCATCCTCGTCACACCCAGTGCAAATCTTAACATCTTCAACTCTGCCACGTCAAGCTCTGACTCCTGCCTTTTTGTCAGTGCCACCGTCTCTAACCCATATAACATAGCTGGTCTCACTACCTTCTTGTAGACCTTCCCTTTCACTCTTACTGGTACTCATCTGTCACAAATCACTCCTGACACTCTTCTCCACCCACTCCATCCTGCATGTACTCTCTTCTTCACCTCTGTTTCACACTCACCGTTACTCTGAACTGTTGATCCAAAGTACTTAAACTCATCCACCTTCCCCACCTCTACTCCCTGCATCCTCATCATTCCTCTATCCTCCCTGTCATTCACACACATATATTCTGTCTTAGTCCTGCTGACCTTCATTCCTCTTCTCTCTAGAGCATATCTCCACCTGTTCCCTACTCTCACTACAGATCACAATGTCATCTGCAGACATCATAGACCTCGGTGACTCCTGTCTGATCTCGTCTGTCAACCTGTCCATCACCATTGCAAATAAGAAAGGGCTCAGAGCTGATCCTTGATGTAATCCCACCTCCACCTTAAACGCATCCGTCACTCCCAACGCAGACATCACCGCTGTCACACTACCCTTGTACATATCCTGTACCATTCTTACATACTTCTCTGCCACTCCCGACTTCCTCATACAATACCACAGCTCCTCTCTAGGCACCCTGTCATATGCTTTCTCTAAATCCACAAAGACACAGTGCAACTCCTTTTGACCCTCTCTGTCCTTCTCCATCAACACTCTCAGAGCAAACATCGCATCTGTAGTGCTCTTTCTTGGCATGAAACCATACTGCTGATCACTAATCATCACCTCCCTTCTTAACCTAGCTTCCACTACTCTTTCCCATAACTTCATGCAGTGACTGATCAGTTTTATCCCTCTGTAGTTACTACAGCTCTGCACATCACCCTTATTCTTAAAAATCGGTACCAAAACACCTTTTCTCCATTTCTCAGGCATCCTCTCACTTTCCAAGATTCCAAAGTTCCCTCATTTCTTCTAGTCAGCTCTTGTGCTCCATTCCTTTTCTCCATCATTTTCTGTTGAAACATTCAAAAATGTTTTACTGGCACAGTCTCTTTGGTATTTATTACAAAGAGAACAATAAGCTGAATCTCCTGTTTCACAGCTCATTTTATGTTGGATAAACTTTTGCATTTCCTTCTTGGCATGTACTGCATCAAAATATGATTTTATGTACGGGAAAATATTTTGAAGATAACTGGGTACAGCAGTTTGAATCTCCCGTTTACTTCTCAACATTCCTTGAATAGTTGATTAAATTTACTCCTCCTGCCTGGTGTACAATAAGTAATAATTTTCCACAAACACACTGTCTTCCACTTTTAGTACTTTGTCCTTCTGCCACAGTTTTGTCAGAATCAACTCCTCCTGCTGGATTGCATCTTTACTATTAAATGTCTAGACTGCTTTCTCATAGCCAGATGTGGAGCACGCACACAATGTGCCCTTTCAACTAATAGCTCCTGCTGTGGAATACCAGTCCAGTTGCTTATTTGTGCTTTCATAAAATTAATATAATCTATTCCTTCTAGCTTCTGTGGTACAGCTGAAAATCTCAGTTTTTCCGTACATGCTTTGCCCTTTAATTCCGTTATTTTTTGAAACATCTCTTCTTGAGTAGTCTCATATTCAGCCAGCCTTTTCTTCATTTCATCCTCTGAGTTTTGCAGTTTTATCACCTTATCTGAATATCTGTTTAAAGCTTCTTCCCATTTTTCCAGTCCTTTTGTTAGCTGAATTGATGTACTCCATCAGTGTTTCAGTTATTTTAATCAGGTCTTTATGCAGTTGTCTTATATTTTTCTCTAGGTTACTGGAAGTCATGTCTGGAGGTTGCACTACATTTTGCTGAACAGCTGCAGAACTTTTCCCAGTCAGTGTTTTTTCCTCACCTTTTGTAGTTGATTTTCTTTAAAGTCCTCAGTATTTCTTTTTTCCTGGCATCTAGGCAGTACATTTACTAGCCAGTTACTAAAATGTAACCAGAAACACACAAGTCTACTGGACTTCTCTGCTGAGTTTCTGTTTTTACACTGGGAGAGCTAGAATTAGCTGTAACTCAATGTGCAGCCATTTTGGAAGTCCTCCACCTTACAAGTTTGACTGTTTTTCAATAGTATCCTTTTTGTAAATATTTTTATAGAGTGGCAGTTACATTTTAATCAGTTTCTCAGGGCTGAACGAATGTGGAAAAATGTTACAGGTTTTCTTAGGAGAAAAAGTGTAGGACATTATTTACAAAGATTGCTTAACATAGCAGAATGGTTTCTGTATGATTGCGGTTCTGAATTTAGAAAACTTTACAGGTGTGGAATAAGCTTTATTTATAACACGGAAGTAGCCAGTCTAGTCAAATAAAAAAAGTTGCTTGCCTTAAACAAGAGGCCTGGATAGTTGTCTTGCAGGGTACTAGAGGTTATTAAACTTGCAGTGGAACATCTTCATTTACTGCTGCAAGAAGAGGGATTGCATTAAATGTTTCAAGAAGTTGCCCTTTAATGATGGATAATGAATTATTAGGATTACATTTCACTTTGCCTGTAAAGTGTAGAGATACATAATTATTGAATGCCATTGGGTTGCTGGGAATGTCGATTCTAGGAACATTGACTTTCTCTGCTGTATCTGAAGTTTGTTTTCTAAGAGGTAAGTGGGGATTGTTTACCAGTGCCAAAAGTTCCAGGTATACCTAAAGTTTTGTTATTAGGAATAGGAGTGCGTGTGTAAGTATTTGCATATTAGGGTTAGAATAAGGGCTAGGTAAGGGGTAAAATTAATTTTGCACAATATGGTTAATCATTATGTAAGGTTTGTGTGCTTTTTTCTGTAGTGGTACTGTTAGGGAATTTTTTTTTGTTATGTAATGAATAAGGCTGGCATTAGGTGACAGTGGCAGGATTAGGATTAGCACACAAAAAAGGTGTTGCAGGGGACTTTTCTCCACCATCCATCGTTATTCATGTGCGAACAACCCCTAATCCTCTCACTGCCCCTAACCCCAACCCTACACATTATCTTACAAAAAAAAATCCTTCCCATGAAAGTATCATTATTCAGTCGGAAAGTACTGTTGTTTTTTTTTGTTTGTTTTTTTTTTTGGGTGTGGGGGAGTGGGTGTGGGGGGTTGTTTGTTTTAATGATCAGAAAGGGAAAGCATTTGCAACACCAAAAAGTGTGTACTTCTGCCACCCTTATTTTTAGAAATCTTAATTGTCAAGCTTGTGTGTTAAGTTTTTCTTCGTTTCATTTGTGAACATAAAGAATATTATATAAACTTTTCTCTCTTCTGACAAAAAAATCTTCTCTAAGTAGACTTACTGCTTCTGTCTCAAGTAACCAAACATTCTTTGAGGTGTGACTCAGCTGATCCCTCCAGCAGAGCAACTGCTACTGGAACTGTTATGAGGCGGTTTGCTTAGTTCCATTCTTAAAATTTACCTGAGGTTATAAAAGCTGATTTTTTTAAAATTCTACTTTAGATAGGGAAGTTGGTTTGGAGGGGAGCTTCTCAGAAATCAGAACAGTCCAACAAGTGTGAATGACTATCTACAAATTGCACTTGACTTTTATCAGAGCAAAACATTGCAGCAGACAAGCTGAGCGGGAGCAGGATAGACTCTCACAAATGAAAATTGATTTAGGGGAACTTACAGGATTTCATCCAGCCACAGAGAATACCACAGATAAATCTGTTTGTCTCCATTCACAACAAATTACCACCAAAATTCTGCTCTAGGACTCCTTGTCAGCAGGCCTGGAGAACAGATGCATTCTAATTTCCTTATTCAAGAATGTTCTTGTATGCTTTTCTACCCCTTCTACTGATATCCAGAGTCTTATTGAAGATTCAAAAGTACTCTCAAAAGAGCATTGTGGTGATTCCCTTCTGGCCCAGACAGCAGTGGTTCTTCTTTCTTTTGAAAATGGCCAAAGGTAATTACCACAAGGTTCTTCACAGATGAGACATGTTTATATAAGACAGAGGTTGTTTCATACACCATGACGTGAAACAACTGACTGCCTGAGGGAGAGAGGATTCTTCATATTCTGTTTGTCCACAGACAACTCTGAAACTATCTTGACAAAATTAAAACCTTTAGAAATTATGATCTGTTATTCATTTCTTATGAAGATTAGAAAAAAGGATAACCTATGTCAAAGCAGACTATTTCCAAATGGTTGTCAGATGCGGTCTCCTTTTGTTATTCGCACCATAGGTCTATTTCAGGCATGGTCAAAGCACATTCTACTAAGGTGGCTAATACTTTTTGGAAAAGAGATGGACTGTAGAGGCAGCAACCTGGTCCTCTGTAAATACTTTTTTAAAAGTACTACAAGCAAGACTTCTTGTCAGGTCTAGAGTAGGCTTTGCTAGGACCATTGTCCAGGGGTTCCTGGACCCTCATCCTTCCTTCCTTCTCCTAGTCTTTGTGGGCTATAGTATTCTACCCATGTAGGTAAGGGTACTGCAGCAGTGGTAAAGGGATGAACATAGTACAGTTATGTATGTAAACTTTTACTGTAACGGTAGGTGCTCGAATGGTCACTGCTGCAATATTCCCTCCATCCCCCTTATTTTTGTATGTTTTTGTTGCCAGAGTGTGGACATGAATTTACTTTCCTGGCACTGTTCTTGTTGAATGCTATAGACTTCCTCTTTCAGTTGGCATGAAAACTGTGAAGGGCTTGGCACCCAGGCCATTGATTTTTGTTTACCTGCTGTGCTTGAACTGTCCATTATCTGTGTCCATGGAAGGTGCCCTTAAACTTTGGAAGCTTGCCAGCTGTTGTATCCTCTGTAGGATACAACCTATATAGTCAAAGCTTGTACAGCAGTGATCATTCAAACATCTACTGTTGTGTTAGATTTACTTACACAACTATACTTTACAGGCCAATAAAGGTATTGTTAAACTCTGGTAAAATAATGACAATCTTTAATTTTGAATCATCTTTTGGAATAGATAAATAAACTTGGGTATTCATAACATGCACTAGTGTACTTTTGAATAACATAGGACTTTGCACTTACAATATGTTTTTCTGTAACAGTGTTGTGTTGGTGCTTGAACAAAATGTTAGGGTTTGTAAACTTTTATTGATTTCATATCTGCTCTGAGAAGGTTCAGCCACAAATTGTTAAGCACCAAATTAAACAAGTTAGGAAAATAAATGTAAAGCATTCTAATTTTCTGGATAGCAGAATGGCTCAGCAGCAGAACATAGAGAGTCTTATTTGATAATCAATGGGTGGAAACCCTAGGATATGACCATGGAGTTCCTTAGGGATCCATTTTGGTTCTGTATATGAGTAACTTGTTCTGCTGCAGAGCTACCCCCTCGCTGGTGTAAACTTTGGCTCTAGATAATTGTTACTCTTGCTAACACCCTGACCCCATGTGCAAAAATGGGAAAAAGAGGGTTGTGGATGGATGAATGAATTTGAGTAAATTGTTATATATGCAGATATATTCTTCAGCATTTGTGCAAATGGTGAGGACATAGCCATAATGCAAACTGATTTAGAAAAGCTTTATAAATGGGCAAAAAGAAATAGCAAAATAATTGGTGTATTTAAGACAAAGCAGATGTGATGTTATAGATATATATATATATATATATATATATATATATATATATATATATATATATAATATTAAAGGGCATGTAGGAGAGAGTGTTAAAATGTTTAAAGACCTTAGTATCCTAGTCAACAAGAAATTACATTTTACTGAGCACGTGGATGTGGTAGCAAAGGAATGTAATAAGGTAACATAATGCATAATGGAATTCATGAAGTCAGGAAATGCCAAAGTATTACAAACTTTATTTGTATTTGCAGTTCATCCAAAAATACTGTGTACTAATACATTTTTTGTCCACCAAGAAATGGAGATGGACTGGAAAGCATTCAGTGTAAGTATACAAAATTACTGCAAGGGTTGCAGTAAAATGAGCTACAAAGTGAGCCAGCAAAATTTAAATCTGTACCCTGTACCATATAGTAGAAAAAGGTCATCATCTGATTCAAATGTGCTAAACAAGGACAGAGCGCTTTTTTGTAAGAATGTTTGGGACTCTGCTTTGTAGCCTAGAGAGATAAGGCCCTGACTACATTGCAAGCAACCTATGATCAATTAGCTTCACAGTGCCTTTCAGAACTGGCCTAGGAGGATAGAGGTGGACCAATTTGCCCACCCTGGTAGGAGGGAGGCAGCTTTGGCTTGCGACATGAGTGACACTTCTGAGCTTTCCCTGCTATTGATGCATTTGCATTGTACAACTGAGGGAAAATTGGCATGCTTCCCCTGGGAGGCAACAATTGTGGGTTCAGAGGACATGTTTAAGGTGGAGGGGTGCTCCTAAGGGGAAAGGGTAGGCCACCTCTCAGGATCACTGAGCTAACCCAGTCCATACACCACCCAACTCTCAAAGGGGAAGATAAGACAGAATGAGGTTTGTGGGCATAAATGAATGGGCCAAGGGGTTGTCACCTTCCTCAGGAATATTGGGCTCCCATTCCACCAGAATGAATGGTTTGTTTGGATGAAGGTAGAGGAGCCATCTGCCAAAGTCCTGGGAAAAAAAGAATATTTGTGACTAAGATTTAGTTAAAGACTTTGAATAGCCTATTCATAGCACAATAAGACTGCCAGCTGGTAATGGACAAGGATGTGAATGACAGCCCAGTGCAAAACAGAATTTGGAAACCTTCAAGAAAGCAATAGACAGTTTCTTAATAAAATAGTGCTGGAATTGGGATCTTTAGAAAAGGGTAGGCGCAAATTACAGAGGAGAAAATGGCAAGTATGGGAACAGTACATACAGGGTAGGAATGAGGTTTAAAAGAAGGCAGGATTTGATTAAGCTATGTCATCTTTGACTGACAATGATTGGGTAGGTTATACGTGATATGTAATGTTTGCAACTAAAATTGTGTCAGTATGGTTTGTGATGTAAAATGCTTACAACTAAGAATATGGCTTGTTTTCATTTATATATATGACTGAACATAAGTGATAACTCAGTAAAGATGTTTCTTGTTTAAAATAAACAAATATCATCAGGTGCTGTCATCATACTTGTAAAGTTGTGTGTCTAATAACCAGAGGGCTTCACATTATTGCTTTACTTGGCTATATGTTGCTTTCAAGTCAAATGATAAAGAAAAGTAAATCGCATTTTCCTTAAAGCAAGAAAGAATGTCATACTTGAATCAATATTCTTAAATTATTAGAAAATGCATTTGAAGAATGTTTGTGTTGTCAGCATACAAAAAGCAGTATGATGCATTTTAACAGTCATATAAACACTATTGAAGTGTGCTGTGTTTGATCTGTTTCAAATGTTTGTTTCTGCTTTATATAAAAATATAAACAAGCAATAAGATCAGACCGTCTGTACTGCTATACTACACATGATAATGCTATAAGATGCGACTGTCTGTACTGCTGTACTACACACGATAATGCTATAGGATGAGACTGTCTGTACTGCTATACTACACATGATAATGCTATAACATGAGACTGTACTGTACTACACAAGATAATGCTACAAGATGAGACTGTACTGTACTACATACGATAATGCTGTAAGATGAGACTGTACAGTACTACACGCGATAATGCTATAAGATGCGACTGTCTGTACTGCTATACTACACACGATAATGCTATAGGATGAGACTGTCTGTACTGCTATACTACACATGATAATGCTATAACATGAGACTGTACTGTACTACACAAGATAATGCTACAAGATGAGACTGTACTGTACTACATACGATAATGCTGTAAGATGAGACTGTACAGTACTACACGCGATAATGCTATAAGATGAGAATGTCTGTACTACACACGACAATGCTGTAGGATGACGCTGTCTGTATTGCTGTACTACACATGATAATGCTATAAGATCAGCCTGTCTGCACTGTACTACACACGATAATGCTATAAGATGCGACTGTCTGTACTGCTATACAACACACGATAATGCTATAACATGAGACTGCCTGTACTGTACAACACATGAGAAAACTACAAGATGAGACTGTACTGTACTACACACGATAATGCTGTAAGATGAGACCAGATTCTCTGTACTACACACGATAATGCTATTGGATGAGACTGTCTATACTGCACTACACACGATAATGCTGTAAGATGAGACCAGACTGTCTGTACTACACATGATACATAAGATGTGACTGTATATACTGTACTACACATGATAATGCTATAAGATGAGCATATCTATACTGTATTACACATGATAATGCTATAAAATGTGACTGTATTTACTGTACTACACATGATGCTATAAGATGAGCATCTCTGTACTACACATGATGCTATAATATGTGACTGTATATATTGTACTACACATAATGCTATAAGATGAGCATCTCTGTACTACACATGATATTGCTATAAGATGTGACTGTCTGTGCTGTACTACACACGATAATGCTATAAGATTTGACTGTATATACTGTACTACATCCGATAATGCTATAAGATGTGACTGTCTATACTGTACTACACATGATAATGCTGTAAGATGTGGCTATATACTACACACGATAATGCTATGACATGCGACTCTCTACTGTACTACACACGATATTGCTGTAACATGACTGTCTCTACTGTACTACACATGATAATGCTATAAGATGAGACTGTTCTGTACTACACACGATGATGCTGTAAGATGAGACTGTCTATACTGCTGTACTACACAAGGTAATGCTACAAGATGAGACTGTATTGTACTACACATGATGTAAGGTGAGACTGTCTGTACTGTACTACACGCGATAATGCTTTAAGTTGAGACTGTCTGTACTGTACTACACGCGATAATGCTGTAAGATGAGACTCTCTACTGTACTACACGCAATAATGCTGTAAGATGAGAATGTACTACACATGATAATGCTATAGGATGAGACTGTCTGTACTGCTGTACTGCACATGATAACGCTATAAGATCAGCCTGTCTACACTGTACTGCACATAATAACGCTATAAGATGCGACTGTCTGTACTGCTATGCTACACACAGTAATGCTATAAGATGCAACTGTCTGTACTGCTATACTACACATGATAATGCTATTAACATGAGACTGTCTGTACTGCACTACACACGATAATGCTATAAGACGCAATTGTCTGTACTGCTATACTACACATGATAATGCTATAACATGAGACTGCCTGTACTGTACAACACATACTACAAGATGAGACTGTACTGTACTACACACGATAATGTAAGATGAGACCAGACTGTCTATACTGCTGTACTACACACGATAATCCTATAGGATGAGACTGTCTATACTGTACTACACACGATAAGGCTGTAAGATGAGACCAGACTGTACTGTACTACACATGATAATGCTATAAGATGTGACCATATATACTGTATTACACATGATAATGCTATAAGATGAGCATCTCTGTACTGTGCTACACATGATAATGCTATAAGATGTGACTGTATATACTGTACTACACATGATAATGCTATAAGATGAGCATCTCTGTACTGTACTACACTTGTTAATGCTATAAGATGCGACTGTATATACTGTACTACACATGCTATAAGAGGAGCATCTCTGTACTGTACTACACATAATGCTATAAGTTGTGACTGTGGATGCTGTACTACATATGATGCTATAAGATGAGCATCTCTGTACTGTACTACACATGATAATACTATAAGATGTGACTGTATATACTGTATTACACGATAGTGCTATAAGATGTGACTGTATATACTGTACTACACATGAAACTGTATTATACATGATAATGCTATACGATGAGTATCTCTGTACTGCACTACACATGATAATGCTATAAGATGTGACTTTTTATACTGTACTACATATGATAATGCTATAAGATGTGACTTTTTATACTGTACTACATATGATGCTATAAGATGTGACTTTTTATACTGTACTACACATGATAATGCTATTAGATTAGACTGTGCTGCTATACTGCACACAGTAATGCTGTAAGATGAGACTGTACTGCTGTACTACACATGATAGTGATATAAGATGCGACTGTACTGTACTATACATGATAATGCTATGAGGAGACTGTACAGTACTACACACAATGCCGTAAGATGAGATTGTCTGTACTGCTGTACTACACATGATAATACTGTAAGATTTGACTGTCTATACTGTACTACACACGATAATACTATAAGATGTGACTGCCTATACTGTACTACACATGGTAATGCTGTAAGATGAGACCAGACTGTATAGCTCTACTATGCACGATAATACTATAAGAGGACTGTCTATACTGTACTACACACGATAAAGCTCTAACATGACTGTCTATACTGTACTATACACAATAATGTTATAAGATGAGACTATCTGTACTGTACTACACACAATACTATAAGATGACTGTCTGTACTACACATGATAATGCTGTAACATGTGACTGTCTGTGCTATACTACACATGATAATGCTGTAAGATGTGACCGTCTATACTGTTCTACACACGATGATGCTATAAGACCAGACTCTGTGTACTGCTGTACTACACATGATAATGCTATAAGATGAGACAGTCTATACTGTACTACATACGATAATGCTATAAGACCAGACACTGTGTACTGCGTTACTGCACATGGTAATGCTATAAGATGAGAATGTCTGTACTGTACTACACTCGATAATTCTGTAAGATGAGACCACACTGTCTGTACTGCTTTACTAAACATGGTAATGCTATAAGATGTGACTGTCTGTACTGTACTACACATTGTAATTCATAGGTTCATAGGTGTGTACTAGGCTAATGGCCCTGGAGCCTTTACAAGTCTAGCCCATAGAATTGTGCTGCATGATGTTAGTTCCCAGTGCCTTTGTCAGGTAGAGCCACTGGAGTGATCCCCGGGGTGAACATTCTATTTCCCATCCACTCATCAAGATTTCTCTTGAAGAGGGCAAGTGAGGTGCTCTGCTTGACATGTATGGGAAGTCTGTTCCAGAGCATGGGCCGTCTCTGGGTTATGAACCTGTCCCTACAGCATGTGCTGTTGATTGTGGCAATGAGGTTGAGGTCTTTGGAGGGCGTGGTTTGGAGGGATTGAGATTTTCTTAGATGTAGCATTTCTAACAGAGCTGGGTCAGACATGGCTTTGTAAGTCATGCAGAGATCGCCTCTTAGTAGACGATATGAGACAGAGAATAGCTGGAATTTTTTGAACCTGTCCATGTAGGACATATGTTTAAGGCCTAGGATCCTCTTCGTGATGTACTTTTGTGGCCTCTCCATCTGTTGCAGGTGTATAGTGAGGTACATGCCAAAGGGGGCATTATACTCTGGTCTAATGAGGGAAGAGTAGAGAGAAATGTTGACTTATTTCTTCCTGTATGCAAAACCCTTGGTAATGAGATGTGCCACATAGGACTTTCTGACCACAGTGGCAGTGTAGTGGTCGAAGGAGTGTTTGCTGTCAACCTGTGTCCTCAGATCTCTTATAACACGTTCAGTAGGCTCCCATTGATGTGGTAATTAGTGGGCACTGAGATTTTTCCCAAAGGGGATGACAACACATTTTTTGGCATTAAGCTTAAGGCCATGGTATCGACACCAGGCATTGGTCCCAGTGAGGCCTTTCTGTAGGATGTCTGCATCACTTAGGGAGTTAATAATGGCTGCCATCTTGCAGTCGTCTGCGAACTTGGTCAGCCAGATTCCCTATGTGTTGGTCTGGACTTCTGAGACATAGATGCCAAACAGGAGAGGACCCAGGACCGATCCCTGTGGGTCTCCACTTGTGACTGGTCGGCAGTCTGACTTAGAGTCTGCTACTTTCACACTGTGGGTTCTATCTGTGAGTCAGTTTGCAACCCACTTAACAGTATTGGGGTTGATGCCTAGTTTGGTGAGTTTATCAATAATTCATGAGTGAGGAACGGTATCAAAGGCCTTGGCCAGATCAAGGTAGGCTGTATGAACTGCCTTGCCATCATCCACAGCTCTGTTGACTGACTCAAAGAAGTCAACCAGGTTGAGCAGGCCGGATCTACCTTTCACTAAACCAAATTGCATGCTATCTAGAGTTGGGAGATTCCCTATATCCTTGTTAATTAGGTCCATGATGATGCAATCCATAGCTTTACATATCAGACTCTTCAGGCTAATGGGGTGATAATTCCCAGGGTCTGTAGTCGCTCCTCCTTAATGGAGAGGAATGACTGTAGCAGTGTGCCATTTGATAGGGACAAAGCCTGAGGTGAGGCTGTAAGTGAACAGGGCACACAGATGTGGTGCCAGTTGAATTTATAATTCATGTAGAACACAGCCAGAGATCTTGTCGGGTCCCATGGAAGCTGTATTCTTGGGCTTAGACAATGCAGCTTTATCCTGTGCTGTAGTAATGCTGGGTGCCTGGCATTCTTCCAGTATTGAGATTGGTCCTTTAGGGGGGAGAGAGGGGTAAAGTTGGCACTGAATATGTCGGCCAGTATGTTGGCAGTATCTTTTGGCTCAGTATAGGAAGCACCATTGTGCAGTAACTCAGAGCAAATCTGGGCATTGCCGTGGAGATTCTTGATATAACTGTAGAAGGCTTTGTGGTTGTTTTTAGTGTCTGTTGCAATTCTGCCTTCATAGCTAGCTTTGGAGGTTTTGATGAGGGATCTCAACTTTTTGTTGATACTAATAATAGACTTTTTCTAGTCTTGGGAATTCACCACTTTCTGCAACAGTTTCTTCCTTCTGTTGTAGAGTTTATTAATGGCAGGGGAGCACCAGATTGGCTTCCTTTTTTGGTGGAGAGTGTCTTGGTTCTGTTTGGTATGGCTAGTTCATGCATTTATGTAAGTGTTCGTACAAGGCATTGCTGTATGATTCAGCAGTCATGCGTCTATTTTCCATTAGCATGGGTGCCGTGAAGTTAGCCACCTCTGTTTATAGGAGTCTAAAGTCAACTTTGGAGAAGTTTTTCATGGTGGAAACCTTTGCAGGGGTGTGGGTGAGATGTAGATTTCCATAGTGATTAGTTTGCAGTCAGATCTAACCAGGGAGGAATTTACTATTGGTGTAGAGCAACAGTTGTCCAGGTTGGTAATAACCAGGTTAAGGATGTTGCTTCCTCTAGTGAGGTTAAGAAGGAGCTGGTCCAGGGCATTGAAATTGATGAATTCCAGGAAGCATTGGGCCAGTGCAGTGGTGCATTAGTAGATTTCCCAATTGATGGAGGGGTCACTCAGTATGAGAGTGTTCGGCTGGATCTTAGTTTTCAGGGTGCTTAGGAATGTAGAGTTAGAGTCTTGGGACATGGTTGGGTACCTGTAGCAGGCTATGACATGAATTGCCATCTCACACAATGTTAATTGTAGCTGGAGTATCTCAGATGCGTTATGCTGGGCTACTAGTCTGGAGGTGTGGATTATCCTTTATGAATATGGAGACACCACCACCTTTGGATCTTTGGTCCATGTTCTGGGGCTGAAAGGAGTGGAATGAGTTATAGCCTGTTAGCACAGGGGTACTTTCTGCTGCTTTAAACCATGTCTCTGTTCCAGCACAAATGTCGATGTTCTCCATTTTGAGGAGTGCTTCGAGTGAATGCATTTTGAGATTTAGACTTCTAGCATTGAGCAGCATGACCCCTAGATTGCATTTATTTAGAGTTGCTGTGGTGGTAATTTGGTCTTTGGAACACCACCTAAAAAGGCACTATGGGGTGGAAGAGCCTTAGCCAGTACCTGGAAACCCAGGGGTGACCGATGCAGGCAATCTCTGCAAAGCATCGAGATCTGTCAGTCATGTCATCCCAAGCAGACAGATACTGGATCCCCTTAGAATGACAACAGAAACTTAGCCAGTTGTTGAAGTCGGTCATTTTTTGTTTGTACTGCAGTATCATTCTGGGCAACGGTAGGATGCTGCTCAGGGCTAGGGTCATACCTGCCAGGACCACGTAATCTGAGAGCTCCACCATGTCTCTTTTCATGTACTCCAGGGAGTTGTGTCTGAAGTCATTCACACCCACATGGACAATGACAGAGTCATACTTGTGGAGTGATCTGAGTGCGTGTGTTGTCAGATTCTGGCACCTGATAGACAACTGACTGTTACCTTTGCCTTATTCAACCTAGTGATTGGGACATCATTGTGCCTCACTATTGAGCCACCTATAATTATTGTATTGGGCAAGCTGTTTTGCCTTAGGGGTGTCATGAGAGTCGCACTGTGTAGGTGAGCTATGTGTCTTGTGATTTGTGCTGTGTTGTGGTGGTAGAGTGCGTTTCTGCCTTGGAGGGTCTCTGCTGTTTGGGTAGATTTCTATTGAGATCCTCCACGAAGGTGTGTGTGTGGCTTGTGTTTTTATGTGAGGGCTGTGATGGTGAGTGTTGTGGAGGGCTATGTCTTCCATGTGGTGTGGTGCAGGTATTGACCTTCTCCTCTTGAGCAACTATTCCAGTCTTGGCTGGAGAGCGCATGGCTTCCAATTTGGAGATACAAGCGCATCTCTCACAAGTCTGAGTGTTGGGAGGTATGAGGAGTGGATTGTCTGTGTACATGAGGCAGTTTCTACACTGCCTCAGAATGCCCAAGTTCACCAGGTTAATAGGAGAAAGCACAGGAAACTGACCTTTAGACATGCCAAGAGGGATGGTCACCATTACTAAGTAATGGAGCTGTTTTCTTATAGGACGTCTAGTGCTGATAGCACTTGTGTGCTACAATAATTGCTACAAAAAGCCTGATGAAGTGTATAAGCTAATTAAAGTGCAAGAGAGAAGAGATCTAGCAAGATCTAAGGGGAAAATGATGCCACAATATGAAGACAAGATGATCAATTTCAACAATTGGCTTAAGTATTAGTGTCATTCAAATGGGATCCAATGCCTGTCAGCCTGGGATGACATGCTCGACAAGCCACGATGCTGCGCTAGGGACGGCTTGCACCTGTCACTCCTGGGCTTTCGGATATTGGCAAAGGCTCTTGCTTCCCCCATAGTGCCTTTTTTAGGCAAGGCTCAAAAGACAAACCCACCTCCATAGGTGTATCACAAGGGATAAGAAACTAAGAGTAATGCTACTCAATGCCAGAAGTCTAAACCTCAAGATGCACGCACTCAAAACTCTCCTTAGCATGGAGAACATCGATATCTGTCCAGTAACAGAAACCTGGTTCAAGGCTCCCGAGAGCACCCCAGCACTACCACGTTATACCTCATACCATGCTTTTCGGTCCCAAAACTTGGACCGAACCACAAAAGGAGGGGGAGTATCAATATTCGTCAAAGATACCCACACCTGCAGGTTGGAGGCACAGCACGAAGCATCAGACACTATCCATGTACAACTAACAGTGGGTAAAACTGCCTTCCAGTTTATAGCCTGCTACAGACCACCCTCCCAAACCCAGGAACCCCACTCGGCCTTCCTGAGAATACTGGAAAATATGAAGGTCTCTCCAAACACCATTATATTGGACGACTTCAAAAACCCAAACATAGACTGGGAGCATTACTCTAGCTCCAACACCATAGCCCAAAGGTTCCTAGAATTTGTAAACTCAAATGCTATGGAACAATGTGTTACCACTCCCACAAGAGGGGAAAACATATTGGACCTGATCATCACCAACATGGGGACTCTATGCTCCAGACCAGAAGTGTATCCCTCATTGGTAAGATCAGACCATAAACTAATCTCACTGGATATTCACATCCTGACCCCACCCCCTGCCCAGAAAACCACAGTGAAAAACTTATCTAAAGCAAAGTTCACACTCCTCAAAACCGAGGTGGAATCCTTCAAAGCCCCCGAGCCTGTGGAAAATACGGCCCAGACCGCAGAATCCTTTATAAACGCATTCTATGAACACCTTCAGGAATGCATGGATCATGCAATCCCAAATAAAACCAAGACCCAATCCTCCAAAGGCAGACGTCCTGTCTGGTGGACCCCAGCCATAAACAAACTATACAATAGAAGGAGGAAGCTACTACATGATGGAGCAAAATCCCAAAAAGGGAAGGCATCTCTGATCAGTATTAGCAAAAAACTACGGGCACTCATAAAATCGTCAAGGGCCAGCTTCGAGAGAAAAATTGCACAGGACACTAAGGATAATCACAAGGCTTTCTTTAGTTATGTTAGGAACCTGGGTGGGAATTCCCAGATATGCTCAGAATTAGTCCAAAATGACAAAAAATACATCAAACCCACAGACATTGCCAACATCCTAGCTGACAGGTTCAGTGCAACCCCCCCCCCCCAACCAAAAGAGCAAATATCTATCCCAGCAGAGTGCTGCCCCCCTGACATCTCAGATGCTCAGGTAAGAGCCGCCCTCTGCAAAGCAAAAACACAGCATCAATGGGACCAGACGGTGTCCCAGGCTGCGTCCTACATGAACGCCAAGAAGAGCTAAACCCAAACATAAAACTACTGTTCAATCTCAGCCTTACTACAGGATATGTACCCAAAGAGTAGTGTACAGCAACAGTGGTCCCTCTCCACAAAGGTGGCGCCTCAACTGATCCTGGAAACAATCGCCCCATAAGCCTGACTAGCTTGGTCTGCAAAGCTATGGAAAGGATCATCATGGACCTCATAAATAAAGATATTGGGGACCTACAGACACTGGATCCTACCCAGTTCGGCTTTAAGGGCAGATCCTGCCTCTTAAACCTGGTCGATTTCTTTAAAACAGTCACCAAGGCCATTGACGAGGTGAAGGTGGTCCATTCAGCCTACCTGGACCTTGCAAAAGCCTTCGATACAATACCCCACTCGGGCATTATAGATAAGCTCACCAGCTTAAATATAAACCCCTATGTCACTAGATGGGTTGCAAACTGGCTCAAGTACAGAACCCACATGGTTAGAATTGCTGGAGCCATGTCAGACTCCAAACCAGTTACAAGTGGCATCCCACAAGGCTCAGTCCTGGGACCTCTCTTGTTCGGTATATATTTCTCGGAGGTACAGGCCAACATGGAAGGACTGTGGTTGACCAAGTTCGCAGATGACTGCAAACTGGGCGCCATAATCGACTCTCCAGCCGACACAAGCATCCTCCAAAAGGGCCTCATAGAAACAGACAACTGGTGCCAGAGCCATGGCCTCAAGCTAAATGCCAAAAAGTGTATAGTCATCCCCTTTGGCAAAAACAAAGTGCCCACAAATTACCACATAGGTGGTAATCCATTAAGTACAGAAGAAGTAATTAGGGACCTGGGGACCCAAGTTGATAGCAATCTCTCATTTGACAACCACGTGGCCAAAATGGTTAGAAAAACATTTTATATAGCCCACCTAATCATGAAGGGATTCACATCTAGATCAGGGGAGGTCATCGTGCCTCTTTACTCATCCCTCATCAGGCCGATAATTGAGTACAATGCCCCTTTTGAGATGTACCTTACCAGACACCTGCAGCAACTGGAAAGACCCCAAAAGTACCTCACCAAGAGGATCAAAGGGCTCAAACAGATGCCATATGCTGCCCGGTTAAAGAAACTCCAGCTCTACTCAGTGGCATACCGCCTGCTCAGAGGCGATCTGTGCCTGACGTATAAAGCCATGTCCAACCCGGAATTAATGGACATGCTGCACCTCAGAAAATCCAAATCCCATCGAGCTACGGGCTCGAGAGACTTGAACCTCAGCACTGAAATAAATAGGACATGCTGGAGGGGACAAATTCATAACCCAGAGGCTCCTTTCACTCTGGAATAAAATCCCAGTCCAGGTTAGGCAGAGTCCCTCATTGACTCTCTTCAAGAGGAATCTTAATGAGTGGATAGGAGATCGTAGGTTTACCCCGGGTATCACTTCTATGTCACTGTTAGACAGAGGCAAAATATACTAACCTCGAAAAAGGGCATAGCAAAATTAAATTAAAATGGGTGGCGAAAGCCAAACACACTCTGGCTAGGCTTATAAATGCCCTAGGGCAGATAGCCTAGTATGAGCCTATGAGCAGACTTTCTGGCACTGGTAATATACTTTAAATGCAGTGCAAGCTAGCATACTTGAGTGTGTAGCAATATTGAAGCAAATACAGTTAAAATAAATGCAGTTAAATAAAAAAATGACTTAAATTAAATGCAGATGGCACTATAATCAGAAAAAATCAAAACAGAGGCACTTAAAGTCTCTTTCTCCTTTCTGTTGCTCTTGTAGTCTGCAGGATATCAAAACAGGATCCGTGGAGCTTAAACAAGTGCAAACTTGCGCAAACATGGGCTTTTAAACCAGAAAGATGAAAGGGATAGAAAAACTGCCCAAATGGCCAATAAACTACAATTTCAGAGCTAGAAACCACTCCTCTTGTGGTAGATAGGCTAGTGCTTACCACTCCCACTGATAAGCTGGAAGGCTTCCATCTAACACAGAAAGGTCTGGGGAACTCAGAAACTTACAGAACAGTCATGGATACAGCAAGTCTGTATCTGGACTACTCTAGTAACAGGAAAGGCAGGAAACCAGTTTAGAAGTGTTTTTTTTTTTTTATTTGCAGAAAAAACAGTTAAAACAGTCATAAAAATACTTTAAATGCAGTGCAAGCTAGCACACATGAGTGTGTAGCAATATTAAAGCAAATGCAGTTAAAATAAATGCAGTTAAATGAAAAAAATTACTTAAATCAAGTGCAGAAATCAGAAAAAAATCAAAATGGAGGCACTTAGAAGTCTGTCTTTCTCATTTCTGTTGCTCTTGTAGTCTGCAGGATGCCAAAACAGGATCCCCAGAGCTTAAAACTACAATTTCAGAGCCAGAAACTATTCCTCTTGTGGTGGATGTGCTACCTAGTACGTACTACTCCCACTGATAAGCTGGAAGGCTTCCTTCTAACACAGAAATGTCTGGGGAACTCAGAAACTTGCAAAACAGTCCTGGATACAGCAGAAATATATCTGGACTCCTCTAGTAACAGGAAAGGTGGAAAACAAGCTTAGAACTTTTTTTTGTTTTATTTTTCTGCAGAAAAAAACAGTTAACTTGTAGCTAGAATACCTCAAAAAGGATTTAAAACCATGCAGCTGAAGTAGTGGATACTGCAGACATGTATTTAGAGTATACCACTCAATTTTAAGGTTAAGAACTCAGTAAGGAAAAACTCACAATGAAGCACAGATTAATCACTTATAGTCAAATAGCACTTGACAGTATGAAAAAATACAGTTAAACAGCAACAAAATGCAGTAAAATGAGTTACAGTAACGAAATGAAGTAGATAGCAATGAAATATAGTTAATCAGTTCAAAGGTTGCTTTGAAACAATAGCTCACGAATCACAACAGTAACAGACAGCACTAATAAAGCAGTGATTCAGTAGAATAAGGTCATCAATTTAGTGATGAGACTGTCTGTACTGTACTACATACGATAGTGCTATAAGATGTGACTGTCTCTGCTGTACTTCACATGATAATGGTATAAGATGAGACTAGACTGTTTGCACTGCTGTACTACACACGATAAATGCTATAAGATGACTGTCTATACTGTACTATACATGATAATGCTATAAGATGACTGTCTATACTGTACTATACATGATAATGCTATAAGATGAGACCAAACTGTCTGTACTACACATGATAATGCTATAACATGTGACTGTACTGTGCTGCACACAGTAATGCTATGAGACTGTCTGTACTGCTTTACTACACATGATAGATAGTGCTATAAGATGCAACTGTCTGTACTGCACACGATAATATTATAAGATGAGATTGTCTATACTGTACTACACATAATGCTATAAGATGTGACTGCTTGTACTGTACTATACGTGATAATGCTATAAGATGTGACTTTCTGTACTACACACGATAATGCTATAAGATGAGACTAGTCTGTCTGTATTGCTGTACTACACACGATAATGCTGTAGGAAGAGACCGTCTGTACTGTACTACACACAATAATGCTATAAGATATGACTGCCTGTACTGTACTACAGACGATAGTGCTGTAAGATGAGACCAGACTCTACTACATGCAATAATGCTATAAGATGTGACTGTCTGTACTGTACTACACACGATAATGCTATAAGATGTGGCTGTCTATACTGTACTACACATGATAATGCTATAAGATGAGACTGTCTGTACTACACATGATACTATAAGATGTGACTGTCTATACTGTACTGCACATGATAATGCTATAAGATGTGACTGTCTACACACGATACTGTACTACACACAATAATGCTATAAGATGAGACCAGTTTGTCTGTACTGCTGTACTACACACGATAATGCTATAGAATGAGACTGTACTCTACTACCATGATAATGCTATAAGACTTTTTATACTGTATTACCCATGATAATACTATAGGATGAGACTGTCTTTACTGTACTACATACAATAATGCTACAAGATGTGACTGCCTGTACTGTACCACACACGGTAATGCTGTAAGATGAGACCAGACTGTCTGTACTGCTGTACTACATGCGATAATGCTATAAGATGTGACTGTCTGTACTGTACTACACATGATAATGCTATAAGATGTGACTGTCTGTACTGTACTACACATGATAATGCTATAAGATGTGACTGTCTGTACTGTACTACACATGATAATGCTATAAGATATGACTGTCTGTACTGTACTACACACGATACTGTCTATACTGTACTACACATGATAATGCTATAAGATGTGACTTTATATACTGTACTGCATGCGATAATGCTATAAGATGACTGTCTGTACTGTACTACACACGATAATGCTGTAAGATGTGACTCTCTATACTGTTCTACACACGATAATGCTATAAGATGAGACTGTCTGTACTGCTATACTACACATGATAATGCTGTAAGATGTGACTGTCTGTAGTGTACTACCCATGATAATGCTATAAGATGAACCTGTCTGTACTGTACTACACATAAGGCTATAGGATGAGACTGTCTGTACTGTACTACACATGATGATGCTATAAAATGCCACTGTCTGTACTGCTGTAGTACACATGATAATGCTATAAGATGTGTTTGTCTGTACTGCTATACTACACATGATAATGCTATAAGATGAGCCTGTCTGTACTGTACTACACACGATAAGGCTATAGGATGAGACTGTCTGTACTGCTGTACTACACATGATAATGCTGTAAGATCAGCCTGTCTGCACTGTACAACACGTGATAATGCTATAAGATGTGACTGTCTGTACTGTACTGCACATGATAATGCTATAAGATGTGACTTTCTATACTGTGCTACACACAATAATGCTATAAGATGTGACTGTCTATACTGTACTACACATAATGTTATAAGATGAGACCAGACTGTCTGTACTGCTTTACTATACACGATAATGCTATAAGATGAGATTGTCTGTACTGCACTACTACACACAATAATGCTATAAGATGTGATTGCCTGTATTGTACAACACATGATAATGCTATAAGATGTGACTGTATGTACTGTACTGCACATGATGATGCTATAAGATGACTGTCTGTACTGTACTACACATGATAATGCTATAAGATGTGACTGTACTGTACTACACATGATAATGCTGTAAGTAGTGACTATACTGTAATACACATGATAATGCTATAAGATGAGACTGTCTATACTGTACTACACCTGATAATGCTGTAAGATGCAACTGTCTGTACTGCTGTACTACACACGATAATGCTATAAGATCAGCCTGTCGGCACTGTACTACACATGATAATACTATAAGATGCGACTGTCTATACTGGTATAGTACACATGTTAATGCTATAAGATGAACCTGTCTGTACTGTACTGCACACGATAAGGCTATAAGATGAGACTGTCAGTACTGCTATACTACACATGATAATGCTATAAGATGAGCCTGTCTGTACTGTACTACACACGATAAGGCTATAAGATGCGACTGTCTGTACTGCTGTACTACACACGATAATGCTATAAGATGAGACTGTCTGTACTGCTATACTACACATGATAATGCTATAAGATGCGACTGTCTGTACTGCTATACTACACACGATAATGCTATAGGATGAGACTGTCTGTACTGCTATACTATACATGATAATGCTATAACATGAGACTGTACTGTACTACACAAGATAATGCTACAAGATGAGACTGTACTGTACTACATACGATAATGCTGTAAGATGAGACTGTACAGTACTACACACGATAAGGCTATAAGATGCGACTGTCTGTACTGCTGTACTACACACGATAATGCTATAAGATGAGACTGTCTGTACTGCTATACTACACATGATAATGCTGTAAGATGTGACTGTCTGTAGTGTACTACCCATGATAATGCTATAAGATGAACCTGTCTGTACTGTACTACACATAAGGCTGTAGGATGAGACTGTCTGTACTGTACTACACATGATGATGCTATAAAATGCCACTGTCTGTACTGCTGTAGTACACATGATAATGCTATAAGATGTGACTGTCTGTACTGCTGTACTACCCATGATAATGCTATAAGATGAACCTGTCTGTACTGTACTACACATAAGGCTGTAGGATGAGACTGTCTGTACTGTACTACACATGATGATGCTATAAAATGCCACTGTCTGTACTGCTGTAGTACACATGATAATGCTATAAGATGAGCCTGTCTGTACTGTACTACACACGTTAAGGCTATAGGATGAGACTGTACTGCTATATTACACATGATAATGCTATAAGATGCGACTGTCTGTACTGCTATAGTACACATGATAATGCTTTAAGATGAGCTTGTCTGTACTGTACTACACACAATAAGGCTGTAGGATGAGACTGTCTGTACTTCTGTACTACACATGATAATGCTGTAAGATCAGCCTGTCTGCACTGTACAACACGTGATAATGCTATAAGATGTGACTGTCTGTACTGCTGTACTACACACAATAATGCCATAAGCTGTGACTGTCTGTACTGTACTACACACAATAATGCTATAAGATGTGACTGTCTATACTGTACTACACATGATAATGTTATCAGATGAGACCAGACTGTCTGTACTGCTTTCCTATACACGATAATGCTATAAGATGAGATTGTCTGTACTGCACTACTACACACAATAATGCTTTAAGATGTGACTTCCTGTACTGTACAACATATAATAGTGCTACAAGATGAGACTGTACTGTACTACACACGATAATGCTATAAGATGAGACCAGACTGTCTGTATTGCTGTACTACACACAATAATGCTACAAGATGAGACTGTACTGTACTACACACGATAATGCTATAAGATGAGACCATACTGTCTGTATTGCTGTACTACTTGTTTTAACAATTATCTCTCTACTGTGTGCACTGTTCCTCTTGAATAACTTCTTGCCTCTTCCTCTCTTGTAACAAAGTAACCACTACTGGTATCTTATGATCACTAAAACTGCCTCTATTGTAGTCTAGTGCTGTACTGTATTTTATATGTATACCATTGTTAAAATTGTGGAATTGTAGTATTGTTATTTTTGTATTTTTACATTCTATTTGCATAAAGGAGCTTATCTCCCCAGGCCTCTGCTGAAAATGGACATGTATCCAGTTGGACTAGCCCGGTCAACAAATGTAAAATAAAAATAAATAAAATAAATAATGCTATAACACGTGACTGTCTATTCTGTACTACACACGATAATGCTATAAGATGAGACTGTACTGTACCACACACGGTAATGCTGTAAGATGAGACCAGACTGTCTGTACTACATGCAATAATGCTATAAGATGTGACTGTCTGTACTGTACTACACATGATAATGCTATGAGGCTGTACTACACATGATAGTGCTATAAGATGCGACTGTCTGTACTGTACTACACATGATAATGTTATAAGATGTGACTGCCTGTACTGTACTACACACCATAATGCTATAAGATGAGACCAGACTGTCTGTACTGCTATACTAACACGATAATGCTGTAAGATGACCGTCTATACTGTACTACACATGATAATGTTATAAGAAGACACTACTGCTGTAATACACATGCTGATGGTATAAGATGTGCCTGTCTATACTGTACTACCCACGATAATGCTGTAAGATGACTGTCTATACTGTACTACCCACGATAATGCTATAAGATATGACTGTCTGTACTACATACGATAATGCTATAAGATGAGACTGCCTGTACTGCATACTGCAATGTAATGAGACTGTGTACTGTACTACACATGATAATACTATAAGATGTGACTGTACCGTACTACACACGATAACGCTGTAAGATATGACTGTACTGTACTACATGCGATAATGCTATAAGGTGTGACTGCCTATTCTTTACTATACACGATAACGCCGTAAGGAGACTGTACTACACACGATAATGCTGTAAGATGTGACTGACTGTACTGTACTACACATGATAATGCTATAAGATGAGACCAGATCATCTGTATTGCTGTACTGCATACAATAATGCTATAAGATGTGACTGTTTATACTGTACTATACACGATAATGCTATAAGATGAGACCAGACTGACTGTACTGCCGTACTACACATGATATTGACAACACCTTTTTACTTGCAGTAAGCTCACTTGATGTGTACATAATTATTATTTCCTACTTGTAATTAATGTGCTAAATCTTTTCCAGGGTATTTGGAAGAGAATGGATTTTATATCTTTTTTAACTTTTTACAGTTGGTTATAATGAAACAATGTACTAACTTGCAGCCCCAGTCATGGCTGAAAAGGTTAACACTTGACCACTTATCCAGTTAACAGATGAATCAAATAAATTATTACAAACACAGATTCATATATAAATATATAATCAAGCCATTCTTTAAAATTGTTGTTGCTTATCCCCCAGCCAAATGTAGACTAACCTTACAATTTTCTCACAAGAATAGACATAGAAATGGTGTAGCCAGTCAGTGTTTAAGCAACTGGCCTCTATACATAAGAGTTATCTTTATCTAGGTAATTTATCTCCATGAAATGAAGCTCCTCTGTCTTGTGAGCTAGTATTCAGCTGTCTTTAGACATAACCAATTCCTCTTGGAAATTATTATAAAATTGTAATGGATGTCCATCCATGCCTTACGTTCTTTTTTTGCTTCCTTTTGGCAGTGATATGACATTTCTTCTGTCTTATGGGTTTTAAGAATAAAGTTAGCAGGGTTCATGGTTCGTGATTTGAAACTGCTTACATTGTATAGCCTTGCTGCTTTGAGGAAATAAAGGCATTTACCATAAGTGTCCATGTAGAATTATTTAAAAGATCGCTTGTATTTCCAGTGTCAACATTAGTGTTAATGCTTGGCGACAACGAACACTGAGTTAACTGATAATTTGGAGACTAATAATGTAATCGTATCTGAAGCAGACGAACTGCTTCTCACTCTACATTCCACCCCGGGGACGTCACGGAACCAACCACCGGCTAGCGATAGTTCTCAGGAATTTATTGGAGGTCGGAACGTATCAAACAGGGTAACGAACACCAACAACAGACATCCGCCGCCGATTCCAGATGGGAACGCTAGAGATGGTAACAGCATGAGAGGAGAGAGAGGACGTTCACTACCTGGGTTGGATACCTTCTTAACAGCACCAAGGCTATCAACGGACTTTCAGCCTAGCGACATGGGGAACTTAAACAAACAATTGCTCGAGTTCGAAAAACAACTCAGGAAATTTAAAGCGTTACAAATGGATAACGCATTTCTCGAACGCTCCCTGGAACTGAATCAAGTGCCCAAAGGTCTGAGGGTGTTGAAGGTGCCTTTCGGCTTCGAGGATGACGATTTGTTTAAGGAACTTTTGGAAATTTATGACAATGCTGGTAAGCAGCTTATGAGACTGATTATAAAAAAACAATAATAACAAGCTTAGTGAACTAAATGAAATTTTATCAAAATTGGATGGTAGTATAAGAAGTGACCTATTATATGAGCATAACAAACATAGGTTAGACAACATCCTAACTGATATTAATAGATATGTAAGTAAAGGTCTTGATTTCAAAAATAAAAAACTGCAGAGAGATTCACAGGATTATCTAAATAACAAGGCATACAACCATTTTAAAGAATATAAAAGGCAAATGAGGGAAACAAAACAGAATCACACAAGGGACATAACGAATAACAGAGATGATGAATTTAATGTGCAGGGGGGGAGAAATATTCATGGGCACAACACCCCACATATGCATGACCAGAGACAGTCCGATTTTTTAGAAGAGCAGCCACTGAGGAGATCAGAACGCATAAGGGGGCATTATCAAGGGCAGAGATACTACCAGAACAACAACAGGAACAGATGAATAGCATTGAATTATGTTATTTCAACCATTTTGATAGCACTAATTGTAGCAATGCATTAAAGGCTACTACTGAATTTGTTGAAGTCACACAAGGAAAATCAATGTATAATGATTCAATGTTAACTAATTGCGTTTTTGATCCTGGTTTACCAGAATATAATGACTCTTTAGAAACAAGACAATTGTGTGATGTCTCTGAATTTTCTGCAATGCATTGTGATATTTTTACAGAAGGAAGTTTTTCATTGTATAATTATTCTGACAAAGTTGTAAATTCAGACTGTGTATCTCTTTTTAAAAAAGGCTTTAAATTCATTCCTTCTTTTAGGTTGGATATAGGAAGAGTTTTAGTTAACCTGAGATTGTACACAAGGAAGTTAAACTTGAAATTGTTCTTTCACAATCGTGATGACACATGGAAAAGGGAAGTCAGTTCTATTAGTATTAAGAAAGCAAGTACTTTCATACCTCCAAACAACCCAGTTATTCACTTATTTGAAATGTTCTGTGATTCACAGATTAGGAAAACACTAAAAAGAAATGACATAATGAAAGAAAATTTAACTACATCTGAGAGGTTTTGCTTGAATGAACTATACAGTAATAAAAAATACAGAATCATGAAACCAGATAAGGGAGGTGGGGTCGTTATAATGAGTACAATAGATTATAAAAATAAAATGTCGAATATGCTTAATGACGAAACCACCTACACTAGATGTTCAAGGTATGATATGATTAAGGCCCAAACCAAAATTGACTGGCGGCTCTATGAAATGTTAATGGATGGGTGTATCAGCAAAGAAGAGCATGATTTCTTGGTAGTGGAACATCCTATCACACCTAAGGTGTTTGGGATACCCAAGATTCATAAGGATGTGAACAACCCTCCGTTTAGACCAATAATAGCAGCTAAACATTCCAAAACAGAGTCCTTGGCATATTTTATTGATATTAATTGTAAAGAAGCGATAGAAAATACTCCTTATATCTTAAAGGACTCATGGAATTGCCTAGAAAAATTACATGAGCACAGGGAATTGATTTTACCTGACACTTATTTAGTTACTATAGACATTGTCAACCTTTTTTCAGTCATACCCCACGAAATAGGACTTGAGCTATTTGAAAATAGCTTACTTAGGTATGGCAACCATCATACAGTTAAAAGGAAAATACTCACTGATTTTATGGAGATGACCCTCCTCAATAATTTCTTTCAACAAGATGGAGAATATTACAAACAGGTATCTGGAGTCGCGATGGGAGCAAGGTGCGCACCAGTATATAGGTTCATAGGTTCATACTAGGCTATCTGCCCGAGGGCATTTATAAGCCTAGCCCATTGTTTTGTGGCTTACGCCACCCCTTTAGTATGGGGAACTATACCCATTATTTTGCTGTGCCTCTGTCGAGCAGTGACACTGAGGTAATTCCTGGGGTATATCTGCGATCTCCCATCCATTGGTCAAGATTTCTCTTGAACAAGGCCAGCGAGGTGCTCTGCCTCACATGTACCGGGATTTTGTTCCACAGCATAGGGAGTCTTTGGGTGATGAATCTATCTCTCCAGCACGTCCTATTAATAGCCGTGTCGAGGTTTAAGTCTCCGCCCTTGTGGCTCTGATGGATCTAGATTTTTGAGGTGAAGCATATTCATCAAATCTGGGTTTGACATGGCCTTGTATGTTAGGCAAAGGTCACCTCTGAGCAAGCGTGTCGACTGAATAGAGCTGGAGTTCTTTCAGTCGGGCAGCATAGGACAGATTTTTGAGACCCTTTATCCTTTTGGTGAGGAACTTTTGTGGCCTCTCCAGCTGCTGCAAGTGTCGGGTCAGATACATTCTGAATGGGGCATTGTACTCAGTCATTGGTCTGATGAGTGATGAGTAAAGGGAGACTATGACCTCCCTTGATCTAGATGAGAATCCCTTCATGATAAGGTGGGCAATGTAGAAGGACTTCCTAACTACTTTAGCTACATGGGTGTCGAATGACAGACTACTATCAACCTGGGTCCCCAGGTCCCTGATAACTTCTTCTGTGCTCAGTGGATTGCCACCTATTTGGTAGCTAGGGGTAACCTTGTTTTTCCCGAAGGGTATGACTATGCATTTTTTGGCATTTAACTTTAGGCCGTGGCTCTGGCACCAGTTATCCGTTTCTGTGAGACCCTTCTGAAGGATATCTGTGTCAGATGTGTTTTCTACTATGGCCCAGTTTGCAGTCATCTGCAAACTTTGTCAGCCATAACCCTCCTGTGTTTGCTTGTACTTGGAAAAGTAGATGCCAAACAAGAGTGGGCCCAGGACTGAGCCCTGTGGGACACCACTTGTGACAGGCTTTGAGTCTGACATGGCGCCAGCAACTCTGACCCTGTGGGTTCTGTCACTCAGCCAGTTTGCAACCCATCTTGTGATGTATGGGTTAACATTTAAGCTGATGAGTTTTTCAATGATACCCGAGTGGGGTATTGTATCGAAGGCCTTAGCCAGATCGAGGTAGGCTGTATGGACTGCCTTTCCCTCATCAATGGCTTTGGTGACTGTTTCAAAAATGTCAACCAAGTTTAAAAGGCATGATCTGCCTTTGACAAAGCTAAACTGGGTTGGATCCAAAGTCTGCAAATTCCCTATGTCTTTATTTATGAGGTCCATTATGATCCTCTCCATGGCTTTGCAGATAAGGCTTGTCAAGCTAATGGGCGGTAATTTCCAGGGTCTGTGGAGGCACCGCCTTTGTGAAGTGGGACCACAGTTGCAGTGCGCCACTCCTGGAGTGCGTATCCAGAGGTAAGACTTTGATTAAACAGCTGTCCTAGCTGTGGGTTTAATTCCTCATTGAGTTCGTGGAGCACACAGCCGGGGACACCATCGGGTCCCATGGATGCTGTGTTTTTTGCTTTGGAGAGAGCAGTTCTCACTTGGGCGCTGGAGATGTTTGGGGGCTGCACTCATTTGGTATAGATATCTCTCCTTTTGGGGAGGGGAGAAGTTTGCACTGAACCTGTCAGCCAGTATGTTGGCAATGTCTGTAGGATCAGTAATCTTCACATCATTTTGAACTAGTTCTGAGCATATCTGGGAGTTTCCTCCTAGGTTTCTAACATAGCTAAAGAAGGCCTTATGATTGTCTTTTGAGTCTTTAGCTATTTTTCTCTCGAAATTTGCTTTGGATGATTTTATGAGAGCTCTTAGTTTTTACTTATAGTGATCAAGGGTGTCTTACCTTTTAAGGATTTTGCTCTATCTTGTAGTAGCTTCCTCCTTTTGTTGTAGAGTTTGTTTATGGCTGGGGTCCACCAGACTGGACGCTTGCCTTTGGTACAAAGAGTCTTTGTTTTGCTTGGGATTGCCTTATCCATGCAGTCCTGCAGGTGCTGGTAGAAGGCGTTTGTAAGTGATTCAGCGGCTTGAGTATTGTTTTCCGCCGGCTCGGGGGCCTGAAAGGAGACCACACTAGTCTTTAGAAGTGTGAAGTCGGCTTTTGAGAAGTTCTTTACTGTGGTCTTTTTTATTTCAGTTGGGGGTGGGATGAGGACCTCCAGCGAGATTAGTTTATGATCTGATCTCACCAGTGAGGGGTATACTTCCGGTGTTGAACATTGTGCTCCCATGTTCGTGATGATGAGATCAAGTATGTTATCTCCTCTTGTGGGGATGGTGACTAGTTGTTCCACGGCATTTGATTTTATGAATTCCAGGAACTTTTGGGCTAGGGTGTTTGGGCTTGAGTAGTGTTCCCAGTCTATATTAGGGTAATTGAAGTCACCTAGTATGATGGTGTTTGGTGATACATTTATCCCCTCTAGTGTTTTCAGGAAGGCCATGTGAGTTTCCTGAGTTTGTGAGGGTGGCCTGTAACATGCTACAATTTGCAGAGCAGTCTTGCCTATGGTTAATTGCACCTGGATGGTCTCCGATGCATCGTGCGTTGCCACCAGTCTTGAGGTGTGGGTGTCCTTGATGAATATGGATACCCCCTCCTTTCTTGGTATTGTCCGGATTTTGGGGCGGAGCATGATATGAGGTAAAACCTGATAGCTGGGGTGCTCTCAGGAGCCTTGAACCAGGTTTCTGTCACAGCACAGACATCGATGTTCTCCATACTGAGAAGGGCCTCGAGTGCGTGCATTTTGAGATTTAGACTTCTGGCATTGAGCAGCATTACCCTTAGTTTTTTCCTTTTTGTGTTCTAGGGTGGTAGGTTTAGAATTTGAGCCTTGCCTAAAAAGGCACTATGGGGGTGGCAAGAGCCTTTGCCAATATCCGGAATCCCAGGGGTGACAGGTGCAAGCCGTCCCTTGCGCAGCGTGGCTTGTCCAGCATGTCATCCCAGGCAGACAGATACTGGATCCCCTTTGAATGACACCAGTGTTTAAGCCAATTGTTAAAGCTGATCATCTTATCTCTGTATTGTGGCATCATTCTTGGTGAAGGTAGGATACTGCTCAAGGTCAGGGTCATACCTGCCTGGGCTACATAATCAGAGAGCTCCTCAATGTCTCTTTTCATGTAGTCCAAGGAGGTACATCTCAGGTCGTTTACACCAGCGTGGACAATGACTGAGTCATATTTGTACCTGCTGTTGAGAGACCTGAGTGCTTGCGTTATGTGGCGGATTCTAGCGCCCGACAGGCAGCTTACTGTGACCTTCTCCTTACTCAGTCTGGTGAGCGGGACATCAGTGTGTCTGACTATGGAGTCACCAATGACTAGTGTGTCTGGCATTGTGTTTGGCCTTAAGGGCTGGGACTGTTTGACACTCTGACTGTGAGGTCTATGTGTTGCGGGTGTTGTGTTCTGAGGTGGTGGTTGTTTGGGTGTCTGCTTTGGTGGCCTCTGCTGTTTTGGTAGATTTTTGATCAGAGCCTCCGAGTATGTCTTTGTGTGTTTATGTGTATGATTTGAGGTTGTAATGGTACTATGTGAGACTGGGTCTATAGTGTGTGTGGTAACCTTCTCCTCCTGACTGGTCTTGCCAGTCCTATGTTGAGAGAGCTCAGCCTCCAGTTTGGCCGTATAGTTGCATCTCTCGCGTGTATTTGTGTTTTGTGGGAGGAGGAAAGGGTTGTCTGTGTACATGAGGCAACTGAAACATTGCCTCCATATTCCCAGGTTCACCAGCTGAGCAGGAGAGGACACTAGCAACTGATCCCTCGACATGCTAGAAGGGTAGACGAAAAACTTTAAAAAAAGATTCTGGGGGACGTGGGTGACCGAGAAATGGGGGGGTTGCCTTTTTGGGGTACTATCTATGACAAGAGTGCCGTATCAAGGTAATAAGTACTGTAGGAGCAAGTGCTAGGTTTAATAGATAGAGAATAGTCTACTTGGAGTCAAGTAGAGTTGATCTTTTTAGTTATAGGATACGCTGATTTGATCAGTAGTATAGTTCGAGGAAGGTAGTTTTAAGGGAAAATTTGAAGAGTGGACTTTAGGTAGCCCGAATAGTTTAAACCTGCTTAACGGCACTGCCCTAGTGTGCAACAGTGGCAGCTCCGCTCTAAATCGCTAACGCGCGTTTAGCGCGTTTTATACCAGGGGGCTGGAAAAAGCTAGAAACTGGCCCAAAACGACCAATAAACTACTAGTTACTGGCTGAAACCTCACAAAACTGGACAAAAGGCAGCTCAATGCTTCCCACTCCCACTGGTAAGCAAGGTAGCTTCCCTTCCCCCAAATAAGGCAAGGAAACAGTACACAGGAACTACAACCAAAGCCCAGGAATCAGCAACTCTGAAACTGGACTAAACTAGTAAAGCAGGAAAGCAAGGTAGCTTCCCTTCCCCCAAAAAAGGCAAGGAAACAGTACACAGGAACTACAACCAAAGCCCAGGAATCAGCAACTCTGAACTTAGTTTTGGCAGAATGGGAACAACAACATGTCATCAATTGTGCCTTTTGGTCCAAAATAGTCCTTTATTTAAGATTTCTGGATGACATCCTAGTTATTTGGAAAGGTGAAACAGAAGAAATTAAGGACTTTATCAAATATTTGGAAAGCACTACCTCTTTTTTGAAGTTTACTTATAACATCAATAGAGACAAATGCAATTATTTAGATATTGAATTATATAGAAAGAACGGAAAAGTGGAATCAAACATATTCCGTAAGAAAACCTTTTCTAATTCCTATTTGCATTTTAAAAGTTGCCACCCCTATTTTCAGAAAAGAAATCTCATAAAAGGACAAATGATTAGGCTGTCTCGAATTATAAGTGAGGACACCATCTTTTTCAGAGAGCTGGATTTTTTATGTCAAATGTTTACCGAAAGGGATTATCCGGATGATCTCATTACAGCTTTGAAGGACGAAATACTGAAGAAAAGGGGAGAAAACTTCAAACCCATACTAAGTATTGGTAAAGATGGGATGAAAACAACAAGATGCACAACGAACAACATGTCATGTTCCTTGACCTTGCCTTACAATCACAATACAAAAATTATAGTGGATATAGTAAAGGAGGCCTGGGAATGTGTATTTACCAATACAACTGGAATAATCGACCACCTAGGTACCATACCCTCTATTGTGTTTAGCAGAGGGAGAAACCTAAAGGAAATTTTTGAGTCAAAGGAAGCCAATATGAAATCAAATATGAAAAAGTGCGGCTTTTGCAGGGCTTGCAGATTCATAAATGATGGCCCATACGTGGCAATAACAGGATATAATAGGGTCATTAGATGCCCAGGTTTTGTGAATTGCAATACTAAACAAGTAATTTATTTTGCATCTTGTTTATCCTGTGAGGCATTTTACATAGGAAAGACTATAAGAAAACTAAGAGAGCGAATTAATGAACACAACAGGGACATCAAAAACAAGAAAACAACAAATGGCCCTATATGTACATAGTACTAGGTGTCCAAACTTCAAAAAATTTCTATTTTTTGTTATAGATAGGGTCCCTGAAACTATAAATAATGAAGGCGACATAAATAATTTGTTAGAAATGAAGGAATGTCTCTGGCAGTTTAGGTTAGATGCACACAAAAAACCAGGCATCAACGACTGCATTTCAATAAGTAGTTTTTTGAAAATGAAATCTAATACTATTTAAAGTTTAACTTATTTTTACATGCTTTTTAAATTAATACATTAAGATTAATGGGATTGTATTTAGATATTTAAACATATTTATTACATATTTATAACTATTCATTATTTATTTATATTATTATTTTTTAAATACAATCAATTAATTTTTTATAATAGATTTTAATAAACTATATGATAAAAATATAAGACCTTTTACACTATGCTATGCCACTTGTCTTGGTTGTATTTGATAAAAGCTTTTTCTATGCTTGTTTATAAATACTTGTTCTCATAAAAGTCCTCTTGACAGTTTACTAAAGAAGAAGTAGATATATTTTATGACAGCATAAGTTGATTATTGCACATTTATATTGCTTAAAATTCTTCTTCTTTTTTCTGTTTTATGTTGTAAAGAGGCTACCAGTTGTGCAAAATTGTTATATTCATTCATAATTT
This sequence comes from Protopterus annectens, assembly GCF_019279795.1. Classification (NCBI taxonomy): domain Eukaryota; kingdom Metazoa; phylum Chordata; order Ceratodontiformes; family Protopteridae; genus Protopterus; species Protopterus annectens. Next base: position 1,104,104,675 of record NC_056737.1, on the reverse strand, counting down.
ATACCAAAAGTCAGGTATTAACTTCATTTCATGAAGCTTGTGAGGAATAGAAAACAAGAGAAAAGAAGAAAAGAAGTTCTTTATTTAAGTTACTATGGTTTTGTAACTAAACAGTTACACTGATTGCCTATTGAATGCATTTTAATCAAGTAACTAAAAGTATTTAATGATAGCTGCTCCTTATGAAAACTCACTCTGAAGAAACCCGGTTTGTTACTGGGTGAAAGCGCTTAGTGCTTTATGTGTTTTGTTCGTTTTTAATGGAATAAACAACAAATTTATGTTTTAAGAGAGGTGTGGTGAACTGAAGTGCTTCTAGTAAGTTGCATTACTAGTTTTCAACAGTCCGTGGTTATTGTGGATTAATGTCTTTTCATTGGAGCACCTCGGCTCCTGCACCCTCGTGTTTCTCTGAAAATTAGCAAAACTACGTTTCATACGGACTATTAGTCCTTTATCTTGTTTTCGATCTTTAATTTTTTGCTGAAGCAACGGCATGGAGCAGCTATTACAGCAACAGTTAGAACTCACAAAAAAGCTTCTTTCCTTTATGAAGGAACAAGGCTTGGCGACAACGAACACTGAGTTAACTGATAATTTGGAGACTAATAATGTAATCGTATCTGAAGCAGACAAACTGCTTCTCACTCTACATTCCACCCCGGGGACGTCACGGAACCAACCACCGGCTAGCGGTAGTTCTCAGGAATTTATTGGAGGTCGGAACGTATCAAACAGGGTAACGAACACCAACAACAGACATCCGCCGCCGATTCCAGATGGGAACGCTAGAGATGGTAACAGCATGAGAGGAGAGAGAGGACGTTCACTACCTGGGTTGGATACCTTCTTAACAGCACCAAGGCTATCAACGGACTTTCAGCCTAGCGACATGGGGAACTTAAACAAACAATTGCTCGAGTTTGAAAAACAACTCAGGAAATTTAAAGCGTTACAAATGGATAACGCATTTCTCGAACGCTCCCTGGAACTGAATCAAGTGCCCAAAGGTCTGAGGGTGTTGAAGGTGCCTTTCGGCTTCGAGGATGACGATTTGTTTAAGGAACTTTTGGAAATTTATGACAATGCTGGTAAGCAGCTTATGAGACTGATTATAAAAAACAATAATAACAAGCTTAGTGAACTAAATGAAATTTTATCAAAATTGGATGGTAGTATAAGAAGTGACCTATTATATGAGCATAACAAACATAGGTTAGACAACATCCTAACTGACATTAATAGATATGTAAGTAAAGGTCTTGATTTCAAAAATAAAAAACTGCAGAGAGATTCACAGGATTATCTAAATAACAAGGCATACAACCATTTTAAAGAATATAAAAGGCAAATGAGGGAAACAAAACAGAATCACACAAGGGACATAACGAATAACAGAGATGATGAATTTAATGTGCAGGGGGGGAGAAATATTCATGGGCACAACACCCCACATATGCATGACCAGAGACAGTCCGATTTTTTAGAAGAGCAGCCACTGAGGAGATCAGAACGCATAAGGGGGCATTATCAAGGGCAGAGATACTACCAGAACAACAACAGGAACAGATGAATAGCATTGAATTATGTTATTTCAACCATTTTGATAGCACTAATTGTAGCAATGCATTAAAGGCTACTACTGAATTTGTTGAAGTCACACAAGGAAAATCAATGTATAATGATTCAATGTTAACTAATTATGCTTTTGATCCTGGTTTACCAGAATATAATGACTCTTTAGAAACAAGACAATTGTGTGATGTCTCTGAATTTTCTGCAATGCATTGTGAAATTTTTACAGAAGGAAGTTTTTCATTGTATAATTATTCTGACAAAGTTGTAAATTCAGACTGTGTATCTCTTTTTAAAAAAGGCTTTAAATTCATTCCTTCTTTTAGGTTGGATATAGGAAGAGTTTTAGTTAACCTGAGATTGTACACAAGGAAGTTAAACTTGAAATTGTTCTTTCACAATCGTGATGACACATGGAAAAGGGAAGTCAATTCTATTAGTATTAAGAAAGCAAGTACTTTCATACCTCCAAACAACCCAGTTATTCACTTATTTGAAATGTTCTGTGATTCACAGATTAGGAAAACACTAAAAAGAAATGACATAATGAAAGAAAATTTAACTACATCTGAGAGGTTTTGCTTGAATGAACTATACAGTAATAAAAAAATACAGAATCATGAAACCAGATAAGGGAGGTGGGGTCGTTATAATGAGTACAATAGATTATAAAAATAAAATGTCGAATATGCTTAATGTGAAACCACCTACACTAGATGTTCAAGGTATGATATGATTAAGGCCCAAACCAAAATTGACTGGCGGCTCTATGAAATGTTAATGGATGGGTGTATCAGCAAAGAAGAGCATGATTTCTTGGTAGTGGAACATCCTATCACACCTAAGGTGTTTGGGATACCCAAGATTCATAAGGATGTGAACAACCCTCCGTTTAGACCAATAATAGCAGCTAAACATTCCAAAACAGAGTCCTTGGCATATTTTATTGATATTAATTGTAAAGAAGCGATAGAAAATACTCCTTATATCTTAAAGGACTCATGGAATTGCCTAGAAAAATTACATGAGCACAGGGAATTGATTTTACCTGACACTTACTTAGTTACTATAGACATTGTCAACCTTTTTTCAGTCATACCCCACGAAATAGGACTTGAGCTATTTGAAAATAGCTTACTTAGGTATGGCAACCATCATACAGTTAAAAGGAAAATACTCACTGATTTTATGGAGATGACCCTCCTCAATAATTTCTTTCAACAAGATGGAGAATATTACAAACAGGTATCTGGAGTCGCGATGGGAGCAAGGTGCGCACCAGTATATGCCAACTTAGTTTTGGCAGAATGGGAACAACAACATGTCATCAATTGTGCCTTTTGGTCCAAAATAGTCCTTTATTTAAGATTTCTGGATGACATCCTAATTATTTGGAAAGGTGAAACAGAAGAAATTAAGGACTTTATCAAATATTTGGAAAGCACTACCTCTTTTTTGAAGTTTACTTATAACATCAATAGAGACAAATGCAATTATTTAGATATTGAATTATATAGAAAGAACGGAAAAGTGGAATCAAACATATTCCGTAAGAAAACCTTTTCTAATTCCTATTTGCATTTTAAAAGTTGCCACCCCTATTTTCAGAAAAGAAATCTCATAAAAGGACAAATGATTAGGCTGTCTCGAATTATAAGTGAGGACACCATCTTTTTCAGAGAGCTGGATTTTTTATGTCAAATGTTTACCGAAAGGGATTATCCGGATGATCTCATTACAGCTTTGAAGGACGAAATACTGAAGAAAAGGGGAGAAAACTTCAAACCCATACTAAGAATTGGTAAAGATGGGATGAAAACAACAAGATGCACAACGAACAACATGTCATGTTCCTTGACCTTGCCTTACAATCACAATACAAAAATTATAGTGGATATAGTAAAGGAGGCCTGGGAATGTGTATTTACCAATACAACTGGAATAATCGACCACCTAGGTACCATACCCTCTATTGTGTTTAGCAGAGGGAGAAACCTAAAGGAAATTTTTGAGTCAAAGGAAGCCAATATGAAATCAAATATGAAAAAGTGCGGCTTTTGCAGGGCTTGCAGATTCATAAATGATGGCCCATACGTGGCAATAACAGGATATAATAGGGTCATTAGATGCCCAGGTTTTGTGAATTGCAATACTAAACAAGTAATTTATTTCGCATCTTGTTTATCCTGTGAGGCATTTTACATAGGAAAGACTATAAGAAAACTAAGAGAGCGAATTAATGAACACAACAGGGACATCAAAAACAAGAAAACAACAAATGCCCTATATGTACATAGTACTAGGTGTCCAAACTTCAAAAAATTTCTATTTTTTGTTATAGATAGGGTCCCTGAAACTATAAATAATGAAGGCGACATAAATAATTTGTTAGAAATGAAGGAATGTCTCTGGCAGTTTAGGTTAGATGCACACAAAAAACCAGGCATCAACGACTGCATTTCAATAAGTAGTTTTTTGAAAATGAAATCTAATACTATTTAAAGTTTAACTTATTTTTACATGCTTTTTAAATTAATACATTAAGATTAATGGGATTGTATTTAGATATTTAAACATATTTATTACATATTTATAACTATTCATTATTTATTTATATTATTATTTTTTAAATACAATCAATTAATTTTTTATAATAGATTTTAATAAACTATATGATAAAAATATAAGACCTTTTTACACTATGCTATGCCACTTGTCTTGGTTGTATTTGATAAAAGCTTTTTCTATGCTTGTTTATAAATACTTGTTCTCATAAAAGTCCTCTTGACAGTTTACTAAAGAAGAAGTAGATATATTTTATGACAGCATAAGTTGATTATTGCACATTTATATTGCTTAAAATTCTTCTTCTTTTTTCTGTTTTATGTTGTAAAGAGGCTACCAGTTGTGCAAAATTGTTATATTCATTCATAATTTATACCAAAAGTCAGGTATTAACTTCATTTCATGAAGCTTGTGAGGAATAGAAAACAAGAGAAAAGAAGAAAAAAAGTTCTTTATTTAAGTTACTATGGTTTTGTAACTAAACAGTTACACTGATTGCCTATTGAATGCATTTTAATCAATTAACTAAAAGTATTTAATGATAGCTGCTCCTTATGAAAACTCACTCTGAAGAAACCCGGTTTGTTACTGGGTGAAAGCGCTTAGTGCTTTATGTGTTTTGTTCGTTTTTAATGGAATAAACAACAAATTTATGTTTTAAGAGAGGTGTGGTGAACTGAAGTGCTTCTAGTAAGTTGCATTACTAGTTTTCAACAGTCCGTGGTTATTGTGGATTAGTGTTAATGCTCTTTGCTTTTTCCTCTCTTGGTGAATCTGTTGATTGATTGTGGCTTTCTGTTTTGAGGAATAGTTTTGGGGGCCTAGCATGCCATTGTGTTTTCTTGTAATCCAGATAATTCATCTTCCAAATTAGTCACTGAATTTGAACATTATTTTTCTTGCCTGCACATTTTGTTAGCCTTCGTTCATATTGCACTGCCTAACAAAACATCTTCAGAACATTTCTTCTGTCAAAGAGAGAAACGACTCTGGGTATTATTTCCAGTAATTCAGGAGTCACCCTTAACCTTTCACATATGTCAATGACATCATAATAACCTCCCCTTTTCTACTTGGGTGTGGGGTATCATGTCAGCTGTTGCCATTATTTATTCATTGCCTTTTGTTTACTGGAATGGTCCGACTGGGCATTCGGGCCCATTTTTAGCAGAAACCTGGGGAGATGAGCTCCAAAAGCTGCCGTCTTTTTCAGTTCACTGCCACCAATCTTGCCTTCTCTAGTGGTCATGTCTTACTGTCCCAGGTCTTCTCATTCAGTTCATCCATCTCTACTGGACACGTGTCTTTTCTTGCCTTCTTCCCATCTCTCCCAAATCATTTTCACCAGGTTGAAATGTGCTTTCCTGCACATGCGTATGGACCACTATAATCTGTTTTCTTTGATGCTCCTTGCGATTGGAGCTACTCTGCCTTCTGCACTAATGTCCTCATTTCTTTGTCTGTCTCAGTGTGCACCCTACCACCCATGTCTAGGTTCCTTAACTGTTCTATCCTTACGGCTCAGGTTTCTGTACCATATAGTCATACTGGTCGCACCACCATTTTATACACTTAACTTTTCTGCTTCTTGGCAGTCTTCTGTGACATTACCCCTGATGCTCTGACAGTTGACTGCAGCTCCCCCACCCCGATTCTAGCTTTGACCTCTGCATTCAGACTTCCTTCTTCTCAGCCACCTACTTAAAGCTGTTACTGTTCCACTATTTTCCTTTCTCTCTCATTTTTCAGCTTCTTCTGATTTCATCCATTTGCTGTCATGACAACTGCCTTGTCTTGCCTTTATTTCATCCCATGTGCCCTTGATTTTGCATTCCATGTCCCTGTCATTTGCAGAAGTTCTTGTTCAGAGTCTGCTTGTAATACCACATCATCTGCATACAACAGCATTGTTGATTTGTACCCTTTGACCTTTTTTCTAGTGTAGCCCATCACAAGTATGAACAGCAGTGGGCTCAGAGCTGAACTCTGATGCACACCCATTCCCACTGGGAGCCCCTCTGTGAGTCCGAATACTGTTCATGCTTGTGTGTCCTTGGGTCTTTGCACATAGCCTGCACTAAATCTGCCAATGTTTTCTGGACTTCAAACCATTGCAGGGCTGCTGAGATCACTTTTCTTGGGACCTTATCGAATGCTTTTTCCAAGTCTAGGTATGCCCAGTTGTGCTCTTTTCTTATCTCTAGCTTTTTCTCAACTGTCTCTGATTGAAAATATCAGATCGTTTATGCTGCATCTGTATCTGAACCCAAACTGCTCACCTTTCTTCTTACTTTCTCTACTCGTTTACCGGTCACCCTCTCAATCACTTTCATGCAGCATGACACGAGTTTGATGCCTCCGTATTGCCTACAGTTGTGAATGTTTCCTTTGTCCTTGTACACTGGCACTAGAATGCTTATTCTCCAGTCATCTGGGATATGCCTTTCTCTCCGCACTGCTAGGAGTACTGTCTGGACCCATTTCTCTCCAGGTCACCCAACATCTTGGGCATGTCTGCCATGACCTCGTTATAGCCTGCTACTTTGCCTGATTTAATTTTCCTTACTGATATTCTTCCTACTTCTATGGTGGGCTCCTCCTCTTTCATTATAGGCAGTGTCTGGGGCAGTACAGATTCTGTGGGGTTTTCCTCATTCATAAGGTGCAGGAAGTATTCCTTATATCTTAACTTTGATGTCCTGTGGCCTGGTGAGTAGGTTGTTGCTGGCTTCCCTTATGAAGGATGCCTGATTACTGTCTTACTTTCAGTCTTTGCCTTGAAACCTAATATAATTTGTGCTGTCTACTGAGGCCCTTTCCAGAAGCTGGTAGGGTGCCTCTGATGCCTTGTTTTTTGTGACTGCAACTCCTCTCTTAGTCTCTTTCTTTGCCAACCAGTATTCCTTCTTAGCATGGTCTGTCTTTCCTCCCACCAGTTTTTCCTGCACTCCTCATTTTGTTTAATACCTTCCTGGGCTTCAACATTCCCCCACCAGCTTTCCTTCTGTATCTTATTTTCATACCTGGCTCAGGTGCATATCTGTCCTGCAGTCTTCACACATGCTGTTTTGAGATGCTGCCATTCTTCTTCAACTCCATCTATTTCATCCTGTTCCTGAGGTGCTAGAGCCCTGAGCATTTCCTTGAACTTCTGTGCTTTCCCTCCAGTCAACTTTCAGATATTCAGCCTAGTCTCTGTTGACCTGAGAGCCATCTTAGACCACTGCTTACAGTTGATTGTGGCAACTAGTGGTTTATGATATGGGCCACCTGTTTCAATGGAGATGACTTTACAGTTGTTGATTTTACCCAAAGCCCTTTGTTTCCTAAGAGGAAGTCTACCTGAGTTGCATGCTGACCACTGTGTATGTGATCTTGTTACTGTCTGTCTTGCTGAACCATGTGTCTGTCACCATCAAGCCATTTTCTAGGTAGAATTATAGAATGGCCTCTTCTTCTCTGTTGCTTTTTCCCCACCCATGTTGACCCAGGCAGTAGTCACAATTCTGTGCTATGTTTGACGATGTAAGCATGCATGTCCCCATTATCAACACCAACTCATGTTGTCCAGCTTTATCTTGTAAGTCCTGCAGATGCTGCCTGAGTGCAGTCTTCCTTGTTATCACAACCCTGCTATGGGACATAGGCTGTGATTGAGTACTGCTCTGTCATTGCACTAGTGTGATTGCCACGAGTCTGTCACTAATTCTGATGACATCCCTCATTGTTTACTGAAGACTCTCTATCACATTTTCCACACCATTTTTAGTCTGTCCTCCCCCTGAGTAGTAGACTCTGAATCAGTACAATAAACCAACGGCTAGCAATGCCAAAGATTCTTTTATTTAAAAAAGCAAAGCTTTCAGATAATCCTTCCTCTGTGTTATTCCATTGAGGAAGGATTGTTATCTGAAAGCTTTGCTTTTTTAATAAAAGAATCTTTGGTGTTGCTAGCTGTTTTTATTGCATTGGGCTTGTTCTTGAGCGGTTAAGCTTTATCATGGCACCGTATTACTTTTTTCTAGTAGACTCTGGATCCCAAGCCAAGTGGCTTTGCTGCCCTGCCATTCCATCGTGTCTCGTGGATACATAGGATGTCCAGCCTCCTCCTCACTATTATGTTATCCACTTCCAAGCTTCGTCCTGACAGAGAACCTACGAGTATAGTAATCCTTAGTTCATGTTTGGCACGTTGATTGGTTTTATGCCCAGCTTTTGCTCAGCAGAGCTATCCCAGCCAGCCCAGGCTTGGCAAATTTACAATGGCAAGCCAGTAGCTTAACGACCCAGGGCTGCTGGGCTTTATGGCAGGCACATGCTGTCCAATAGAGCACATAGACCCCTCCCACCATTAACATAGGTCTGATCCTCGTCCCACTTACCACCAGCAAACACCCATGATTTGTTTTGACAACATTAGATAATGTGACAAATTCACCTAGAGGCGGTTTGTACATGGTCAAGAGCCTAGAGGATACTGTACAGCACAGCGATTCCAAAAGCAGTTGGTTTTACAACTTTTCCCCTCAATAGGCACCACCTAGAATCTGTGCTGCTGCCAATTAATCTATTTACTTCTTTGGTGAGTTTGAACATTTCTGGGGGGAGATCGGAGGGACTCCACTGAGACAGAAGGAAAACATGCAGTCCCAACAGAGGCATTAGCCAGAGGTCAGGATTGACCTTGAACTGCAGACTAATATGGGTGACAAATTTACTTGCAAGAAGCTGTTTCTATAATAACTAGAATAAAGCCAGACACCTTTCTGGTACAGAAGCTAGGACATTGCCATTCGGTATCTATTTTAATCAGTTGTAATGTACTGTAAAAGAAAAAAAATATGATCCCAGCAGCCTTTTCTGTTAGTGTTCCATAGTTCCAGTTCATGGTTTTTATGGTATTCCACTTTTTGTATGGCCATATAGCTTAGTGGGTTAACATTATGAGCAGTTAATGAGCTCCGTGTTGTCTAAGGATTTGATTACCTTGGTGCCCACTTGCATACTCTGTGCTGTCAGTCTGCCTGTGAAAGGAAACTCTTGTGCATTGTGGGCTCACCCAGGTAACAAACAAGTTAAAGCAGTTGTCTAGAATCGACACTGACACAGAAGAAACTCTTCCCTGATGATGTAGATCATTTTAATAGTCATGCATCTATTCTCCCATTTGACTGCTGGCTATTTTAGTCGTGTTTAGTAGCATGTCATTAGTGAGTGTTACAGTTCAGTTTTCATCCTCAGTTCTTCTCTCTCCCAACTGCACTGACATTTTTTCCAAGAATTCCCCTTGAATATAGCCTACTTAGATGAAGGCCAATCAGTGTAACACCATGAAGGGACATCACGTGTCTGGTGCAGCCTCCGTAAATGAAAAACTACAAATGGGCAGATAAGTAACAGGGAAACTAGGATGTAAGATGAACATTCTCTTAATTCATTTAGCACCTTCAGACATATGACGCTGTAACTCTCAAAAAAAAAAGAACTGACTGTTAATCCATGATATCATGATATCAAGGGTTTTTTCAGTCCCTCAGCCTCAGGGTAGTAGGAAAATCCCAACAAATTAAGTACATGTAGCACATTCTGTGAATATGATGCTGTAACTCCAAGATGTTCTTCATCTCACATTGCTGCAGTCCTTACACTTGGGTAGTCCGCTGTCCTCGGTTGGCCCGAATATCAGTATAAGGCTGACGTCGGTCAAGGCGCATTAGACTGACATCAGGACGTCAGGGTACAAATGCGCATGACCGACGTCATATCCTCAGTCTTTTTTGCCGCATGGTCCGATGCAGAAGCAGCGTTGCAAGTGCCGGTTGGCGTTCTGAAATTTTTCGAATTCGGAGTTTCAGACCGAGTCAAAGTTGGCTAAGTACCCCGTTGGGGAATATTTTAGTTTTTTCTTGCCTCAGTGGTTTACCAGATGTCAGAAAAAGTGAATAACTGTATTTCTTGTGGGAAACAGATACCGCATAGAGATTATCATACTTTGTGTATTCCTTGTTTAGGGCCTGAGCACGACGTTGTTGGGTGTCGCTTTTGTGCTAGATTCAATAAGCGCACTATTAAGAGAAGGTTAGATTGTGCCAGGTTAGTCTTCGGGCATCGGTGCAATTATAATATGCCGCCGGATGCTCCGACGCTTCTTCAAGAAGCGCAAGGACAAAGCAGCTAAGCCTAGGCAAGAGGAACCGTCTGCACGGACGCCGGTTCTTTAGAGGTGTCGGTGGAGCCGGGGTTCCGCAGGAGGTTTCTCTGGAGTCCCAGGGGAGACTTTGTTATTGCAGGATGTGGCCTCTCAGGAGGCAGGTCAGGCTGAAGGGGCTTCTCAGGTTACTGTACTCCCTTCCCTTCCTAGGGTGGTTAGGCCCTCTCCTTCTGTTTCCAAGGCTTCTCCCAGAGGCAGGCCAGGTTTAGCTTCAGTTGGTGTCACCCCTAGTTCTTCAGGTTCTGTGCCCAAGAAGCATATGCTTAAAATGGCAGAAGATTTGATTACTTTGATTAGAGGTTCTTTGCCCCTCCTGATAAGAGACCTAGGGTGGAACCTGAGTTGGGGAGTTTTGAGCAGGCTTGGATGTTTCAGAGTCTTCGGCTGAAGACTTGCAGGAGTATTCTCCTTATTCTGATTCTGATGTGGATGATTCTACTCCTTCTGCTTCTCCTCCTGAAGATTTTTCTTTTCAGAGACTCTTCATTCCATGAGGGAGCATTTTAAGTGGGAAGGTCAGGACTTCTCTGATTCCAGGAAAAGGCTTAGGAATTTTTGTTTTACCCCAGCATAGGCCTTTGGCTATACCTCCTGTTCTGGATGTTGTGGAAGATGTGTTTGCAGAGGCTTCTCTTAATCCTGATTCTTTGCCTCCTGCTCCTGTTAAGCCGGATAGGTATTACAGGGTGCCTGAAGCTCATAAGTATCTTTTAAGAGTCCTAGGGCGGACCCAGAAACTGTTAGTCAGGGGCCTAAGGGTGTTAAGGCTTCTGTTGTTAAAAATCCGGTTCCTCCAGATAAAGAGGCCAGGGCTTTGGATAGATGGGGAAAGAAAGTCTATACTTCTTCCACCCTAGCTATGAGGGCTTTGAATTGCCAGTTTCACATGTTGAAATACCAAAACTATCTACTTTCTCAATTGAAGTCTAAGGTAGATGCTATGGCGGAAGGTATTGAGTGTAAAGAGTTACAAGATTTAGTACATGTTTCTGAACAGGTGGGTAAGCATTCTTTGCAATGTGGTTTTGATGCTGTACAGGCCTCGCCTAGGGTGGCTGCCACTGGGTCAGTTCTTCGCAGGCACGCCTGGCTGAGGGATCAGAATTTGTCTGACCATGTTAAGACAAGGATTTTAGATGCTCCTTTACAATCTGATGTGTTGTTTGGTTCACCTGTTGAGGCAGTCTTAAAGAAAATGGAAGACAAGGCTAAGTCTATGCAGACTGTTAAAGATTTTTTGCAGGTTCAGCCTCCGAAGTTTAGTAGAAATTGGCCTACCAAGGGGTGGGCGTATCCTTCTTATGATCCCCAGTCTAGGGGTAGATCTAGACGTGGTAGGGGCAGAGCTCAGGGCTCTTTCAGGCCTAGAACAGGGAGTTCACCTGCACAGTCTTCGTGTGAGGGCAGGGGTCAGTCCTTTCAGAACAGACCCAATGACCTACCTTTTCAGCTGCCAGAGCCTTCTCGTCTGGCAGCACCTTTGGGAGGAAGGTTGGCACTTTTCAAGGAAAATTGGAGTTTAATTACCCAAGACAGATGGGTATTGGATATCATACACCAAGGTTACAGGTTTTATTTCCATACCTTGCCTCCTTTCAAAGGCATGCCAGACGTTCCTCCTCAGCAAAGAATAGAGGCTCACAAACAAATTTCTCTGTTACTTCAAATAGGGGCCATACAGCCGGTCCCTATGCCAGAAGTGGGCCTAGGATTTTATTCTCGCCTGTTCCTAGTACCAAAGAAGGGGAACACGTGGAGACCAATTTTGGATTTATCTATCCTCAACACTTATCTGGGCATTCCCAAGTTCAAAATGTTGACGTTACAACAGCTTTTACCTCTGCTGGGCAAAGATCATTGGATGGTAACTTTGGATCTCAAGGAGGCTTACCTTCATGTTCCTATCAGACTGAGTTGCAGAAGGTATCTGCGTTTTCGGGCTGGGACTTCTCATTATCAGTTCTCTGCATTGCCCTTTGGCTTATCTACTGCGCCCAGAGTGTTCACGAAAGTTCTGGCTCCAGTGATAGCTTTCTTCAGGCTAAAAGGAATACAGATCTATCCTTATTTGGACGATTGCCTGATTCTGGCTCAAGGAAGGGACGAGCTTCTTCATCATTTGGAATATGTTATAGCAGTGCTAAGATGCCTGGGGTATTCTGTGAACGAAATAAAGTCCAGTCTAGTACCCTCTCAGGACATGTGCTTTCTGGGTGTAAGACTGAATACAGCATCCCAGATGGCCTTTTGACCCCGGACAAACAAAAGAATCTTTCCCTTTACTTTCATCAATTGTCTCATCAGTCCAGGCTGACTGCAAGGACAGTCCTTCAAGCCTTGGGGTTCATGGCATCTTGTATTCTGGTGCTTCCCAATGCCAAACTGCATATGAGGAAGCTACAATGGTATCTCACAAACGTATGGACACAGCACTGCCAGGATCTGGACACTGTCATTCAAATAATACCTTGCATTCAAAAGGAATTTTTGTGGTGGGCTCAGGAATGTCACCTAAACAAGGGACTCTCTGTGACCCGGCCAGAGGCGAGTCAGATTCTAACGACAGATGCCTCAGACAAAGCTTTGGGAGCTCATCTAAATGGAAAGTGGATACAAGACAAGTGGCCTGCCAGACTACAACATCTACATATCAACTTGAAGGAGATGTTAGCAGTCCAGTTTGCATTAATAGCTTTCAAGGATTTACTTCTTCCAGGGCAGGTGTTGATTCTAACAGACAACACAACTGTCATGTGGTACATCAACAAGCAAGGGGGAACACATTCTTATCCTCTATGCAGGCAAGCAATGATTTTGTGGGAGACTGCTCTCAGTTTACAGCTACATCTTCAGGCAAGGTTTCTGCCGGGAGCACAGAACTCCTTAGCAGATGTGTTGAGCAGACAAATTATGGATCCCCACGAGTGGAAATTGGATCCTCATGTATTTCAGAAATTGACAGTGTCATGGGGAACTCCAGACATAGATCTGTTCGCTTCTCCACTAAACCACCAGCTGCCAAAGTTTTGCACGAAAAGGTTTCATCCCACAGCTTGGAAAGTGGATGCTCTTTCTTTCAATTGGAGCAATCTTCATGTGTATGCCTTTCCACCTCTGCCTCTCCTACCAAAGGTACTTCTAAAGGTCAGACAGGACAAGCCAAAGATGATTTTAATAGCTCCAGATTGGCCTCGACAGCACTGGTACCTATTACTGAGAAGTCTGGTACGGGAGCCTCCATGGCCTTTGCCTTCGATTCCACACCTGTTGTCTCAGGAGGACAGTCATTTACTCAACATCAAGCTTCACTCTCTTCACCTAACAGCCTGGCATATTCTGTTTTGAACCATAGAAGGTCTCAACTTCCACAGCAAGTTTTGAATGTTATTTTGGAAGCTAGAAGGCCTAGTACAAGGAAAGTCTACGCAGATACATGGAAGAGATTTTTATTTTTGGAGTGCAGCAAAGGATTTTGATGTTTCTGAGCCTAATTTAAGTATGGCTCTTCAATATCTTACTGAGTTACTGGACAAAGGTTTGTCCTTCTCTTCTATTAAGGTTCATGCTGCAGCAATTTCGGCTCACTATGATTGTGACCCACCATTGTTTTCTCATCCTTTGTTCAAGCAATTTCTTAGAGGGGCAAAGAATATAAGACCCCCACGTAGAGCTCCTACTCCTGCTTGGGATCTCAATTTTGTGTTGGAGAAACTCACTCTACAACCTTTTGAGCCTGCAGCTACTACCGAGTTGAAATATTTATCATGGAAGACTGCTTTTTGTTGGCCATTACCTCTGCAAGAAGGGTTTCTGAATTGCAGGCCCTTATGGCGGTTGAGCCTTTCTTAATTTTCCATAAGGATAGAGTATCTTTGCGTACTAATCCTTCCTTTATGCCTAAAGTGGTTTCTAGTGTGGCTTTAAACCAAACTATTCATTTGCCTACTTTTTATGCAAATCCCCAAAATAAAGGGGAAAAGATTTTGCACACTTTAGATGTACACAGGCAGCTGCGATATTATTTGAGCAGAACTAAAGGGTTCAGGCAGTCTCAGCAGTTATTTGTTTCTTTTGCTTTGAGTTCTCAGGGCAGGCCTGTGTCAAAACAAACTATTTCTAAGTGGATTGGGTTTTGCATTACTTTCTGTTATTCCCATCATGGCAAGGAGATTCCAGCTGGGATTAGGCCTCATTCCACTAGGGCTACTGCCACTTCGACAGCTTTTTTAAGGGGGGTGGCAACTAAAGATATTTTGGAGGCAGCTACTTGGAGTTCAGTGCATACTTTCTCTAAGCATTATCACCTTCCACTTTACACTTCTTTATAGTTTTGCCATCCTCCCTTACCTCTGCTTTGGGATTCTACCCAAGTGTAAGGACTGCAGCAATGTGAGATGAAGAACATAGTACAGTTTTGTACCTACCATAAATGTAGATGTTCGAAGATCCACATTGCTGCAGTCCAATTTACCCTCCCTCCTTCCCCTCTGTAGTTAGAGGCGGTTGTGTGGGTTGGGTTGTATATATTGTGTATATTGTATATATGGTACATATTATTAGTGCAAGGGTGGTTGGTTGGTTGTTTGCTGTCTTTTGGTTTTGACCTTTCTTTTAGGGTCTTCTGACATCTGGGGCAAGAAAAGACTGAGGATATGACGTCGGTCATGCGCATTTGTACCCTGACGTCCTGATGTCAGTCTAATGCGCCTTGACCGACGTCAGCCTTATACTTTGATATTCGGGCCGACCGAGGACAGCGGACTACCCAAGTGTAAGGACTGCAGCAATGTGGATCTTCGAACATCTACATTTATGGTAGGTACAAAACTGTACTGTAAGTACATGTAGCACATTCTGTGAATATGACGCTACAACTCCAAATTAAGTACATGTAGCACATTCTGTGAATATGACGCTGTAACTCCACATTAAGTACGTGTAGCACATTCTGTGAATGACGCTGTAACTCCAAGGTAAGTACATGTAGCACATTCTGTGAATATGACGCTGTAACTCCAAGTTAAGTACATGTAGCACATTCTGTGAATATGATGCTGTAACTAAAAATTAAGTACATGTAGCACATTCTGTGAATATGACGCTGTAACTCCAAGTTAAGTACATGTAGCACATTCTGTGAATATGACGCTGTAACTCCAAATTAAGTACATGTAGCACATTCTGTGAATATGACGCTGTAACTCCAAGTTAAGTACATGTAGCACATTCTGTGAATATGACGCTGTAACGCCAAGGTAAGTACATGTAGCACATTCTGTGAATATGACGCTGTAACTCCAAGGTAAGTACATGTAGCACATTCTGTGAATATGATGCTGTAACTCCAAATTAAGTACATGTAGCACATTTTGTGAATATGACGCTGTAACTCCAAGTTAAGTACATGTAGCACATTCTGTGAATATGACGCTGTAACTCCAAATTAAGTACATGTAGCACATTTTGTGAATATGACGCTGTAACTCCAAGTTAAGTACATGTAGCACATTCTGTGAATATGACGCTGTAACTCCAAATTAAGTACATGTAGCACATTCTGTGAATATGACGTTGTAACTCCAAGTTAAGTACATGTAGCACATTCTGTGAATATGACGCTGTAACTCCAAGGTAAGTACATGTAGCACATTCTGTGAATATGATGCTGTAACTCCAAATTAAGTAAATGTAGCACATTCTGTGAATATGACGTTGTAACTCCAAGTTAAGTACATGTAGCACATTCTGTGAATATGACGTTGTAACTCCAAGGTAAGTACATGTATCACATTCTGTGAATATGACGCTGTAACTCCAAGTTAAGCACATGTAGCACATTCTGTGAATATGACGCTGTAACTCCAAGTTAAGCACATGTAGCACATTCTGTGAATATGATGCTGTAATTCCAAATTAAGTACATGTAGCACATTCTGTGAATATGACGCTGTAACTCCAAATTAAGTACATGTAGCACATTCTGTGAATATGACGCTGTAACTCCAAGGTAAGTACATGTAGCACATTCTGTGAATATGACGCTGTAACTCCAAGTTAAGTACATGTAGCACATTCTGTGAATATGACGCTGTAACTCCAAGGTAAGTACATGTAGCACATTCTGTGAATATGACGCTGTAACTCCAAATTAAGTACATGTAGCACATTCTGTGAATATGACGCTGTAACTCCAAGGTAAGTACATGTAGCACATTCTGTGAATATGACGCTGTAACTCCAAGTTAAGTACATGTAGCACATTCTGTGAATATGACGCTGTAACTCCAAGGTAAGTACATGTAGCACATTCTGTGAATATGACGCTGTAACTCCAAGTTAAGTACATGTAGCACATTTTGTGAATATGATGCTGTAACTCCAAGTTAAGTACATGTAGCACATTTTGTGAATATGACGCTGTAACTCCAAGTTAAGTACATGTAGCACATTCTGTGAATATGACGCTGTAACTCCAAGTTAAGTACATGTAGCACATTCTGTGAATATGACACTGTAACTCCAAGGTAAGTACATGTAGCACATTCTGTGAATATGACGCTGTAACTCCAAGGTAAGTACATGTAGCACATTCTGTGAATATGACGCTGTAACTCTAAGGTAAGTACATGTAGCACATTCTGTGAATATGACACTGTAACTCCAAGTTAAGTACATGTAGCACATTCTGTGAATATGACGCTGTAACTCCAAATTAAGTACATGTAGCACATTCTGTGAATATGACGCTGTAACTCCAAGGTAAGTACATGTAGCACATTCTGTGAATATGATGCTGTAACTCCAAATTAAGTACATGTAGCACATTCTGTGAATATGATGCTGTAACTCCAAATTAAGTACATGTAGCACATTCTGTGAATATGACGGTGTAACTCCAAGGTAAGTACATGTAGCACATTCTGTGAATATGATGCTGTAACTCCAAATTAAGTACATGTAGCACATTCTGTGAATATGATGCTGTAACTCCAAATTAAGTACATGTAGCACATTCTGTGAATATGACGCTGTAACTCCAAGGTAAGTACATGTAGCACATTCTGTGAATATGACGCTGTAACTCCAAGTTAAGTACATGTAGCACATTCTGTGAATATGACGCTGTAACTCCAAGGTAAGTACATGTAGCACATTCTGTGAATATGCTGTAACTCCAAATTAAGTACATGTAGCACATTCTGTGAATATGATGCTGTAACTCCAAATTAAGTACATGTAGCACATTCTGTGAATATGATGCTGTAACTCCAAATTAAGTACATGTAGCACATTCTGTGAATATGACGTTGTAACTCCAAGTTAAGTACATGTAGCACATTCTGTGAATATGACGTTGTAACTCCAAGGTAAGTACATGTAGCACATTCTGTGAATATGACGCTGAAACTCCAAGGTAAGTACATGTAGCACATTCTGTGAATATGACGCTGTAACTCCAAGGTAAGTACATGTAGCACATTCTGTGAATATGACGCTGTAACTCTAAGGTAAGTACATGTAGCACATTCTGTGAATATGACGCTGTAACTCCAAGGTAAGTACATGTAGCACATTCTGTGAATATGACGCTGTAACTCCAAGGTAAGTACATGTAGCGCATTCTTTGAAGCATCTGCATGATGTGCTCAAGTGACACTTGACTTTATCTGGTATGGAAATTATTTTGCCATCTATCTTTTTTCATAATGACACTTCTTAACAGTAATGCAGTGATTTGCTTATGGTGTACATATTGGTCTCAACTATCTACAATGTTATAAGTACGAGACCTGAAATGTAAGTATTGATTTGTTGGAAAAATAAAATGCAGTTCAAATAGGCGAACATCAAATTCCAAAATTCACTGTTGGACTTTTAAAGCATTTTTTTGCAAGGGGGCTTCCCCTTGTGTGTCCCATGATGTTGAGGTCTGTGCTGCTCACCCCTCTTGTATTTTACTAACTTTGAGATCACTGTACTTTACGGCATGGGGAGAACTCCAAGGTGTCAGTCTTGAGTATGTGTGTCTGTATCCCTACATTTGCTCTTATAGTTCCAAATGTCAGAGGATCACACTTATGGTCCTAAAACATTCCGTGATCACCTGTTCCAACCATATCATCTGTTGTGTTTTTATATTGATGCAGCGGTAGCGTTGTTGCTCACAGCAAGAGGTTCTCCCGTCCGATTCTCGGTTGGAGTGCGGGGAGTGCCTTCTGTGTGGAGTCTGCATGTCCTCCCCACGGTCGAGTGGCATTCCGAACGACATGCGTGAATGGGCGTGCCTTCGTTGAAGGTTGAGCGTCGAACTGGCAACTCGGCACCGTAAAAATCTACTGCCAGTCATTAGCAGACCGGAGTTCCACTGTTGCCACCCCTAACCGGTAAAAGCCGAAAGACAAACAACAACATAACTATTAAAGCTAACATCTTTTGAACTTGGCTAAGCTTTTGGGGTCATTTGGCTTCTGTTAGTTCACTGTAGGTATATTCTGTTTCCTGTAGTTTCTCTAGTGACATGATGTAACAGACTCTTCTTTCCTATTTGTAATACTGTAACTCACTCCAGTCTCCTTCTCATTAATACTTTGTGTCTTCAAGCACTCATGCTGTGCCCCCCACACCCCCTCCCTTTCCAGTATTTTGAGCTCTGTGCTCTTCCATCCCAGTGTACCACTGCACTGTCACCTCAACCTCCCCCTAATGGACAAAAGTATACCTTTTAAATCAAGTCTGTACGGCCCTGGACTTAGTGCTTTAGGTTACTGTTTCTGCCCTCACTCTACTATTTTGTCTAATCCATTTTGTTCCCATTGTAGTATATTCATTTTGACTTATTTGCTATTTATTAGTTTCATAGCATAACATTATTGCATTTTAACTTTGCTCCCTGCCTTTGACCTAGGCTGGACCTGAAAATGGTCCCCCGAGATCAGTGTGCTACCAAGGTAAATGAAAAGAGACAGCTTGCACCAAGTCTTAAGGTGCTTCAGAAACCGGAACATTTAGCTAGCTTCCACGATGTCAGGTATTGCAGAAGTGAAGCTACTGGTTATGCTGCAGCTGTTTTCAGGCTCATCCTGCTTGGTGGGTGTGTCATTAATCAAGTTAGGGTCTTAATCACTTCGTTTTGTAGTTGACTAATGTGATCAGGAGAAGCCATGCTTGTTTACGTTCAGTGACTCTCATTTTCAAGGGCACTAACATGCATTTTGTTCTTCTCCCAGGCCAGCTTGTTAACTGCAAGCTCCTCTCCCTTTTTTCTCATGTCTAATACTTTCAAAGGACCTTCCACTAGGCCTTCATACCTGCTTTAAGAATGTGCCTTCTGGTGGGCATACATGCCTTACTCACCTGGTGTTTGTTGCATATCCTTTCAGAACATTGAGTTGGGTTTGTACTTAGGACCTCAGAACCTGCTTTGTTAGGGCTGGATTTTGGAATAGCACTTCTTCCCTGTTTCCTTGCTTCTGTGTTTTTTTCTTTCTTTTGGGTTTGGAATACATACATAAATACATACAGATATTTCAAGCACAGGCATTAATGCCCTTCTAGCTTGCAAATATACCAAAACACTTGTTCTAGTAATAAGTGTCCACACTGTTCTTAAAATATCTAAACTAGTACTTGTTTTAATGTAATTTGTTAGCCTGTTCCATGCATCGGCTACTCTCAGAGAACCAGTTAGTATACTTTTCATTCCTATAGAATCTTCTACATAGGTTGTCTGATTCTGTATTACTTTGATAACCACAAACATCCCCAGAGGTAGTTGTCTCTAAATGCCCTATATCCCTGAATAAGATCTGCTTTTAGATATCTGTAAGAGACACTGTACAAGTCCAGTTACTTTAGAATTCATAGTAACTGACATCTTCACATCCATGGATACACTTGGTATATTTCTGCTGTACTCTTTCCTGTTTACTCATGCTTGTTTTCTTATAAGGTTTCCATGTTGTTCCATACTCAAGTTTGGGTCTAATGTAACTATCAAAAAATGACTTCATTTCTGATTTCCTAGGATCATAGGAGGTTACTAGGCTATTGGCTCTGAGGCCCTTATAAGCCTAGCCAAGAGTTTAGACCAATCAGCACCCAATGCCCCTGTCCAGCAGGGACATGGGTGGAATCCAAGGGGTATATTTTCTGTTTCCCATCCAGTTGTCCAGGTTGCACTTAAAAAGGGGTAAAGAGGTACTCTGCTTGATGTGGAGAGGGAGTCTATGAGAGACAAATCTGTCCTGCCAATAAGTCTTGTTGATGTCACAGACCAGGTTGAGGCCGCGCGTGCGGGTTACTCGAGTGAAGCTTGACTTGCGGATATGTAGCAGTCCCATCAAGGTGGGGTCTATGATCACCTTGTATGCCAGACAGAGGGCACTTCTGAGAAGTCTGTATGAAACTGAGTAGAGGGATAGGGCTTTTAGCCTGTATGTGTATGGTAGATGTCTGAGGCCCTGGATTCTCCTGGTGAGGAACCTCTGTGCTCCTTCCAGCTGCTGTATGTGCTTTGCAAGGTACGTGCCAAAAGGTGCATTGTACTCAATAATGGGCCTTATAAGGGAAGAATACAGGGATGTTATGACCTCCTTGTCCCTGGATGAGATACCCTTACTTATGAGGTGGGCCATGTAGAAGGCTTTCCGTACCACAGAAGCAACATGGTGATCAAAAGTCAGGCTGCTATCAACCTGGGTGCCCAAATCCTCACAACTGATTGAGTGCTTAGGACGTTGTTGTTAATGTGATCATTTGTGGGAACGTCACTCTCCCCAAAGGGGATGATGATGTATTTTTTGGTATTCAGCTTGAGGCCATCATGTTCATCGTGTTTCACTGTTGCAGTCATTAGAATTGGGTTATCTGGCTGGCAGGCTACCCGCAGTCAGCCCGAGTTCCAAAGTCTAGGTCCGGCGTCTGCTGCTGTCGCCTCCTCCCTGACGTTAGTTCGCCAGGGGTATAAAAGATGCAGCCGACGCCATTTTCTCCAGTCTTTCTTGCCGCTCGGTTCCCGAAGCAAAAGCAGTTCGCAAGTGCCGGTTGGCCAACTCCTGAGATTTTCAAATTCGAATTTCAGATCCGAAGTTTTCTTTAAAGCTAAGTACCCCATTGGGGAAACTTTTTTCTTGCTCCAGACCGATGTCAGAAAAAGTTAATAATTGTATTTCTTGTGGGAAGCAAATACCTCATAAGGATTTTCATTCTTACTGTTTTCCTTGCCTAGGCCCTGACCACGACGTTGCTAGTTGTCAGTTTTGTGCTAGATTCAACCAACGCACTGTTAAGCATAGGTACAATTTTGCATTTCATTACTTTGGCAGAAGATTCAATTATATAATGCCGTCAGAACAGCAGACTACCGGAGTTTATAAAAAGTGCAAAGAAAAAGAAAAGGACAGGCATCCAAGGTCCAAAACCAATGAGGCTTCCATTAGGCCTGTCGCCGGTTCGCCGGTTCTCAGTGAGGTGCTTTCGCAGCCCCTGACACCCGCTACCTCAGTGCCACAGGCCGCTTCCGACACCCACATGGAGCCGACTAGACCGCTGGAAACTCGGAAACAATTCTCTCAGATGGGTCCGGAGCCGCTGAGCAGGCATCGGCTTCTGAGGGTGTTTTCAGGCCTACACAGTTATATGTAAAGCCATCTTCAGCTTCAAAGGCAAAGACTAAAGCAGCTCTAAATACAAAGAAACAAGTACAGCATTCTCCTGGACAGGCCTCAATGCCTAACAAACAGATGCTTAAAATGGCCGAAGACCTAATTACTTTGATCAGGGGTTCCCATCCCCCTCTTGATAAGAGGCCTAGGCAAGAGATAGAATATGAATCTTCAGATCAGGTTTCCATTTCTTCTGATTCCTCTTCTGAACAGGAATATTCCCTTCCTCCCTGTGAGGATTCTGATGCTGAAGAATCTATCCCTTCAGCCTCACCTCCTGAGGATTATTCTTTTTGGGGAGACCCTGCATATACTATGAGGGAGCATTTCCATTGGGAGAGCCAAGATTACTCAGAATCCAAGAAAAGGCTCAGAGACTTCCTTTTATTACCCCAGCACAGGCCCCTTGCTATTCCTCCTGTTTTAGACATTGTAGAGGATGTATTTTCAGAGTCTGGTCTGTCTCTTGACTCTTTACCACCAGCTCCTGTTAAGCCAGACAGATACTACAGGGTTCCTGATTCTCATAAATTTCTTTACAAAATCCCTGCTGCTGACCCAGAAACTATTTCTCAGGGTCCCAAGGGGGTCAAGGCTTCCACTGCAAAAAACCCTATCCCCTCTGATAGGGATTCAAGGGCCCTGGACAGATGGGGGAAAAAGATTTATACTTCTGCTACCTTGGCTGTAAGAGCTTTAAATTGTCAGTTTCATATGCTTAAATATCAGCAATATCTTATCTCACAGCTTAATCAGAAAATGTTGACAAATTCAGAATGTGCAGAAAATAAAGAAATGCAGGATTTATTGCATGCAGCTGAACAAGTGGGAAAGCATACTTTGCAATGTGGTTTTGATTCTCTAGAGGCCTCCTGCAGGGCCGCAGTTACAGCTTCTGTCATTAGGAGGCATGCTTGGTTAAAAAAACAGAATCTGCCCGATCATGTTAAAGTAAAGCTATTAGATGCTCCATTACAACATGATACCTTGTTTGGTGTTAAAGCAGAAGAGGTGTTGAAGAAAATGGAGGACAAAGCTAAATCTGTGCGAACAGTGAAGGATTTCTTACAGGTACAGCCTCCCAGATTTAGCAAGAACTGGCCTACAAAAGAATTGGTCCTTTCCAGTGTCAGACAGGCCACAAAGAGGCAGATACAGACGCCCCAGAGGCAGA
The DNA here is from genome assembly GCF_019279795.1 of Protopterus annectens. Taxonomy (NCBI): domain Eukaryota; kingdom Metazoa; phylum Chordata; order Ceratodontiformes; family Protopteridae; genus Protopterus; species Protopterus annectens. The sequence continues at coordinate 1,104,081,487 of NC_056737.1, read as the reverse complement.
TCTCAGCCCCAAGGCTCATGCAGTCCTAAACAATGGGGTGCTTCTACCTCCAAAAGTGGAGAGGAAAAATCACAGCCATACAGGAAACAGTCTCAATGACTTCCCCCTGCCAGCACCAAGCATTTATCTTCTGGCAGCTCCTTTGGGGGGAAAACTTGCACTTTTTTCACAAAATTGGCACATGATCATCCAGGACAAATGGGTCTTAAATATCGTATCGCAAGGCTACAGGTTCCACTTTCACACCCTGCCAAGGCCAAATGGTATGCCAGACCTGCCATGCAATCAATGGGAAGAGGCACAAAAACAAGTTTCATCCCTCATGGACATGAGAGCCATTCAGCAAGTACCACAGCAAGAGCAGGGACTAGGATTCTACTCAAGGGTATTCTTGGTACCCAGAAAGGACAAAGCCTGGAGACCAATACTGGACCTGTCTATCCTAAACACATTCCTGGATATTCCAAAATTCAAAATGTTAAGTCTGCAGGAGCTTCTGCCCATGCTGGGCAAGAAGGCTTGGCTTGTGACTTTAGACCTAAAAGAGGCATACCTGCATGTCCCAATCAGACAGTCATGCATAAGATGCCTCAGATTTATAGTTGGCTCTATGCACTACCAATTCTCTGCACTTCCCTTTGGCTTATCTACTGCGCCCAGGGTCTTCACAAAATGCCTGGCACCAGTAATTGCATTTTTCAGACAAAGAGGAATACAAATATATCCTTACTTGGACGACTGCCTTATTCAAGCAGAGAACAAGGACATCGTACTACAGCATCTGGCGTTTGTAAAAAGATTACTAACAGGTCTAGGGTACACAGTAAACAAAAAGAAATCAAAGCTCGTACCCTCTCAAGAGATAATATTCCTGGGTGCAAGCTTAAATACGACTGCCCAGATGGCTTATCTCACGCCAGACAAACAAAGACAACTGACTACTTATTTCAAAATGTTGGCAACAAAGACCCAGTTATCTGCAAGAAAAAATCTGCAGGCTTTGGGCTTCATGGCTTCCTGCATACTGCTAATTCCATATGCAAGACTGCATATGAGGAAACTTCAATGGTATCTGAAAAGTGTTTGGACTCAACATTGCCACAGCCTGGAAACAATAATTACCCTCATTTCCTGCCTGCAACAGGAGTTTCGATGGTGGGCAAAAGCCTGTCACCTCAACACGGGACAGCCATTCACTTTACCCACAACCAGGCCGACATTGACAACAGATGCATCAGATTATGCCTGGGGGGCCCATGTGGCAGGAAGATGTATTCAGGGCACATGGTCCGTAAGTCACATGCATCTACATATCAATCAAAAAGAGATGCTAGCTGTTCAGAATGCCCTGACAGCCTTCAAGGATCTACTTCATCCAGGACATCTACTGATAAAGACTGACAATACTACAGTCATGTGGTACATAAACAAGCAGGGGGGCACGCATTCCTACCCCCTCTGCAGACTAGCCATGAACTTGTGGGACACAGCACTGACTTACCAAGTACATCTGCAAGCACAATTCCTGCCAGGAAGGATAAATACTCTGGCAGACGAACTAAGCAGAAACCTAATGGATCCCCACGAGTGGAAATTGGATCCACAAGTCTTCAGCATGATAACAAGGAACTGGAGATGCCTAGACATAGACCTGTTTGCCTCCCCTCACAACTGCGAACTACAGAGATTCTGCACAAGGACTTATCACAAGCAAGCATGCAAGGCCGGTGTTAGCATTTTGGAGGCCCCCAGCAGATGTCAAGTTGGGGGCCCCCTGGGCACTTCAAGTCTACGTATCACCTTGTCACTGCCACCCTTCATAAGCAACATTTTAGTTCCTACTGCAAACTTTTAGGAGTAGTACACACAGACTGACCTGTAGCTATAATACTGTAACATTACAACAGGCCTGTGTAGCACACTATGTTGGACTATCTCACAAAGGGACATTTACAGTTACTGACATTTAATTGCAACAGTGATGCATTGCAACAGCTTTATGAAAAGGTCTGGACTTGGGTGACATTGCACCCTAGTAGACCTACTGTTTCAGTACCCCCCCCCCCCCACACACACACACTCACACCCTCCATTCTTCCCCTGTTTTTCCTCCATCTTAGGCTCCCCATACTATGCACACTACTTTTTTCTTCTTTTTCTCTCATTTTGCCTTACTCTTCAGCTTTTTCAAGGTTCGTAGGTGTGTACTAGGCTAATGGCCCTGGAGCCTTTACAAGCCTAGCCCATAGGATTACTCTGGCATCTTGCCACCTGACCTTAGTTCCCAGTGCCTCTGTTGAGTAGAGCCACTGGAGTGATCCCTGGGTTGAATTTTCTATTTCCCATCCACTCATCAAGATTTCTCTTGAAGAGGGCCAGTGAGGTGCTCTGCTTGACCTGTATTGGAAGTTTATTCCAGAGCATGGGCAGTCTCTGGGTTATGAATCTGTCCCTCCAGCATGTTCTGTTGATTGTGGTAATGAGGTTGAGGTCTCTGGAGCGTCTGGTGTGGAGGGATTGGGATTTCTTTAGATGTGGCATTTCTAACAGAGCTGGGGTCAGACATGGCTTTGTAAGTCAAGCAGAGATGGCCTCTTAAGTAGGGAATATGAGACAGACAATAGCTGGAGTTTTTTTACTCTGTCCATATAGGACGTGTTTAAGGCCTAGGATCCTCTTTGTGAGGTACTTTTGCAGCCTCTACAATTATTGCAGGTGTCTAATGAGGTACATGCCAAATGGGGCATTGTACTCGATGATTGGCCTAATGAGGGAAGACTAGACATAACTCCCTATATGTTCTAAAGTGCATTTTAAAGATTTTTTTTCTTTTTACACAATCTTTTCAACCAATGATGACTTAAACAGAAATTATGACTGAGGAAAGACATTGTGTTGCTGTACAGCTTTAGTTTTCCTTGCATCCTTTCAACACACCTTTCCTGAACAAGACAGCACAGTAATAACCATTTAGGAAATAACTCAAATAAGCCCGGGCGCAAGAAGCCATGGGGTTATAGATGTTCTGGGGTGTATTTTACAGCATTTTACCAGTCTTTTAATACAGTGGTGATGTAAATAAAAAACATGAGTAAGAAAAGAACTTCAGTCTTTTATTTTTTTTCTTTCAAGAAAGACATGTTATACCGAAGACCTAATGTTCAAAGATGACAAAGTTGTAGCAGCAATAAACTAACAAGCTAGTTGTTGTCTGGATACACAAGCCATATCTGTGAAATGTCCCCCCCCCCCCCCCAAAAAAAAAAATACTGCCTAAGCATCATTCTGCTGTATGGCTGGTATGAAAGCAGAGGTTCAAACTGCCAGTCATGTATTTCAAGTCACTGCGGACATACATATACATAACATGGCTCCTCATCCTCACCCCAAACTGTCAAAGGCAGCTACTTGCATGCATTCCTGAAGTGTGATTGTGAGGAAAGTGAAACAAATAATGACTGCAGTAATGTAATGTAATCTGCTTTGTTGTTCCTATAAAGTACCCTGTCCCTACACAAGCCATAGTAACCTTCTTTGTACACCTCTGAGGTTGAGGTCTGTGAGAAAAGTAAACAAAAATAATGACCACACTGTCCTGAGCCCAAATACAAGCTATAATGACCTCATGTGCACACCCCTAAGGTTTGAATATGATGAAAATTAAATAAGTAATAACCACAACCCCCCCCCCCCCCACACACACACACACACACACACACCCAACCTACAGCAGCTTCCTGTGGGAGTGGGGGCCTCCAGATTCTTAGAATATCTAAGTGCCTAAATGTTCTGTGACATTTCTTTATGCCTCACTTTTGAAATATAATTACTTGTTAGCTACATTTTTTATTGATACCAAGAAGAATAATGTATGTGCCCTGGCATTACTGGTGTGTGTGCACAGATAATAATAACTGATACTTTTTACACACACATGTACGTACACACACAAATGTACGTATAGGCCATAGCAGTACTAGTGTGGTGCCACTGGTACTGGCACACCAGATCAGTGACTGCTACTTAGCAGTTAACAAACATTAGCAGGTGCAAGTCACTTTTAGTTACCCCAATGAGGACTAATGCAAACCTGTCACTGTTGCTGATTTCACAGACCTTCCCTGATTTTGCTCATAATTTTGCTCTGACCTTCATAAAAAGTTTGATTTGTTTGTGAATCATTCAGGACTACAGACAGCCAATTAATCCAGATATGAGTTTTATACTTGAGCAAAAAAATGTATATGGATGCAAAATGTGTTATTCTATTACATTTTTAATTGAATTAGAGTAATATTTAAAACATGTTCCTGATTTTCTGGTATTATTGGTATTGCACTGAACTCTTCAGCAAAGAAGTTGGGAGTTACAGTATCTCCTCTTCTGCCAGTATTTATAAAACTCCCTGTATGAGTAAACCATCCCTGAAGATCAGAAGCATCAGCTGTTCTTAAACTCCAAAGTATACGTTGAGATCAGTTATGCTCGGCTGATGATCTCTCTGTGACTTACCTTGCCTATGTTAATCACCAGCTTTATTCTAACAGAGTCATATCACAGTCCTGTTCAGGTTAAACAAGAAATGAATAAATCTTTTTCCTCCTCATTCATCAGCCACAGCTTTTGTGGGACCCCCACGCAGTCGAGGATAAATAAGGGGGCACCTTGCAGCCATGGGTTTTGCAGGTACCTAAAAAGCTGGATATGTTGTTAGTTTGAGTAGAGAGAATGTCCACTAGCAGGTTTTAACTAAGCCAGGGGCACTATGTCAGTAGTAAAATATATAATGGAATTGTGAAAGCTGTTGCTTAATAAAACACTGTTACTATAACCAGCAATATCTTTGAATTTTAAAGGATATATAAATAAGAGTTATTATCCACCTGGTTTATTAAATATGCAATATTCCTGTACTAGCTTTTGTTGTTTTGACAGACATGTTACAAAACATCAAAATAAGATAACTTGCAGTGGTTGGGGGCCCCCAGGAACAGGGGGCCCCCCAGCAAACCCAGGGTTCGCTGGTGCCTAAAACCGGCTATGCAAGCATGGAAAGTGGATGCTCTATCTTTCAGCTGGAAAAACCTAACAGTATATGCCTTTCCACCACTGCCTCTCCTCCCTAAGGTACTCCTCAAGGTCAGTCAAGAGAAGCCAAAAATGATACTGATTGCCCCAGACTGACCCCGCCAGCACTGGTACCCAATCCTAAAGAGCTTCTCTCAATCCCCAGCCTGGACATTACCTCAAATTCCTCACTTATTGACCCAAAAAAACAGTCAGATACTGCACAGTCAACTCAGGACCTGGCTGCATGGCGGATAATGTAGCCATTCAAGACACACCTCTCTCTAAAGCGGTGATGGATGTTATTTTGGAGGCCAGGAGGCCTAGCACCAGAAAATCTTATGCAGAAAAATGGAAGAGATTCTGTGCTTGGAACCAGGCACTAGATATTGACACGACTGTTCCAAATATTCTTCAAATTTTGCAATACTTAACTGAGATGCTGGATAAAGGCCTTTCCTTTTCTTCAATTAAAATTCATGCCTCTGCCATTTCAGCTCATTACAATACAGAACCACCTATTTTTTTCTCATCCATTGCTAAGGCAGTACCTCAGAGGGGCCAAAAACATAAGACCTCTAAGGAGAGCACCAATACCTGCTTGCGACCTCAACTATGTCTTGGAAAAACTCGCACTGCCTCTGTTTGAGCCAGCCTGTGCAGCGGATATAAAATTGTTATCCTGGAAAACAGCTCTGCTCCTAGCAATAACCTCCGCTAGACGAGTCTCCGAGTTACAGGAACTCATGGCTGTGAACCTTTTATCATTTTCCATCCTGACAGGGTTTCTCTAAGGACAAACCCTGCATTTATGCCTAAGGTAGTGTCCAATGTGGCCCTTAACCAAACAATTAATTTGCCTGCCTTTTACCCAAACCCACAGAATAAGGGTGAGAGACTTCTGCATTCTTTGGACATTCACAGGCAGCTACGCTTCTACTTGGACAGAACTAAAGCTTTCAGAAAGACTGAACAACTTCTAGTGGCATATGCTGCAGGATCACAAGGAAAGCCTATCTCAAAACAGACTATTTCAAAGTGGATAGGCCACTGCATTCATTTCTGCTATTCACAGCATGGCAAATCAGTGCCTAAGGGCATTAGGCCACATTCAACCAGAGCAGCAGCCACTTTAGCAGCCTTCCTCAGAGGAGTACCAACCAAAGACATCTTAGAGGCTGCAACTTGGAGTTCACTGCATACTTTTACAAAGCACTATCACTTACCTCTCTACCCTAAATCCAGGGCAGGCTTTGCCACTGCAGTTCTGCAGGGCCTGATAGCCTCTCCTAATCCTATTTAGCCAGCCTCCCAACCTTAGCTTTGGGATTCAACCCAATTGAATGACTGCAACAGTGAAACACGATGAACATAATACAGTTGTGTACCTACCATAAATATAGATGTTCGAGTGTATTCACTGTTGCAGTCCAGGTTACCTACCCACCATCCCCCTTTTCCTTGCTGGGACTTATCTGTACTTCTCTATTCTATACAACCTATGTGGTGTATTTGCTTGTAGATGAAGGAAAAGTTGTTTTTTGTGTATGCATGCTTATTGGCATAATGTAGCCTACCCTTTTAGGGGCACCTGACATCTAGGGCAAGAAAAACTGAAGAAAATAGCATCGGCTGCATCTTTTATACCCCTGGCGCACTGACGTCAGGGAGGAGGCGACAGCAGCCAGCGCCGGACCTAGACTTTGGAACTCGGGCCGACTGCGGGTAGCCTGCCAGCAGGATAACCCAATGGTAGGTACACAGCTGTACTTTTCTGGCACCAGTCATTTGTCTGAGTGAGACCCTCTTGGAGGATGTCCACATCACTAGGGGAATTGATGACAGCACCCAGCTTGCAGTCATCTGCAAACGTGGTCAGCCATAGCCCACTGGTTTTGGCCTGCACCTCAGAAAGGTATATCCCAAGTAATAGAGGCCCCAAGACCGAACCTTGGGGTATGCGTCTTGTTACGAGTCTACCGCTTGAGGTGGATTCCCCTATTTTGACTAGGTGGGTTCTATCAGTGAGCCAATTTGCTCCCCATCTGGTACCAAATGGATTGATGCCTAGTTGAGAGAGTTTATCTATTATGCCTGAGTTGGGGAATAGTGTTAAAGGCTTTGGCCAGGTCAAGAGAGGCGGTGTGCACCGTCTTCTCCTCATCCATGGCTTTGGCGACTGTCTCAAAGAAGTCTGCCAAATTTAGCAGACATGACCTCCCCTTGACGAAGCCAAACTGTGTGGGATCAAGTGTTTGGAGGTTGCCAATGTCCTTGTTAATGAGGTCCATGATAATCCGTTCCATGGACTTGCAGATCAGGCTAGTTAGGCTGATGGGGCTATAATTTCCCAGATCGGTGGACACTCCACCTTTATGTAAAGGGATAACAGTGGCTGTCCTCCACTCAGCTGGGACAAAGCCAGTACTCGGGCTTTTGTTGAATAGGGTGCCTAATGGTGCTGCAAGTTCCTGCCTGAGTTCACGTAGGTTTCAGCCTGTGATCTTATCGGGTCCCATGGAGGCTGTATTTTTTGCCTTTGTGAGAGCAGTGACGACCTGTTACCTAGATATAAGGGGAAAGGGGCAGGTACTGGGGATGTTCTGATTTACTGATGGGGGGGACAGAGGGGGGTCCCATGGAGGCTGTATTTTTTGCCTTTGTGAGAGCAGTGATGACCTGTTACCTAGATATAAGGGGAAAGGGGCAGGTACTGGGGATGTTCTGATTTACTGATGGGGGAACAGAGGGGTAAAGTTTTCGCTGAATCTGTCAGCCAGCAAGTTTGCTATATCTACGGCATTTGTATATGTGGTGTCTTTGACCACCAGCTCTGAACAGAAGTGGGTGCTTCCTTTGAGGTTTCAGACATATGTGAAGAAGGCCTTATGATTGTCTAGTAGATGTGGCCAGTCTGGACTCCAAGTTTGCTTTGGTGGATTTCACTAGAGCTCTTATTTCCTTGTTCAGGCTAAGGAGACATTGCTTTTAATTGGGCACCTGCTCCTTCTTGATCTTGGACAGCAGTTTTTTCCTTTTGTTATAGAGTTTATTGCAGATGTCCACTAGACAGGTTTACTCTTCCTTGCGAAGGATGACTTAACCTGTTGGGTATTCCTGATTCCACGCATCTATATAAATGCTCTTATAGTGCTTTGGTGTAGTTTTGGATATTGGTGCCAGTTCCTACATAGGGTGAGGGGGCTGTGAAGCTGTTTATACCATCCCTCAGGAGGCTGTAATCAGCTTTGGAGAAGTTTTTATGTCTGATCCTAGCTAGAGGGGGGGGGGGTGTTGGGGGAGATAATGACTTTGAAAGTGACCTCTTTGTGGTCGGACCTTACCAGGGAGGATGATACTATAGGGATGCTGCAATGGTTACTCATGTTGGTTAATACCAAGTCCAAGATATTCTCACCCCTTGTGGGGGGTATCGACTAGGTGTTCCAAGTCATTTGCATTGACAAAATCAAGGAATCTCTGGGCATTTTTGTTCTGGCATGAGTAGTTCTTCCAGTCTATGTTTGAGAAGTTAGTCACCTAGGATCAGGGTAAAGGGTTGAATCTTGATAGATTCAAACAGGTCCATATAGGCGGATTGGGCATCTTGAGTCTGATTTGGGGGCTGGTAGCTAGCAGTGATTTGAATAAGGGTCTTGTCAATGGTTACTGCACCTGGAGTGCTTCTTGTGTGTCATATTGTTTGACCAGCCTCGAGGTGTGTGTGTCTTTAATGTATATTGAAACTCCACTTTCTTTGGCTTTGCTGCCCACAGTTTGGGTTCCAAATGTATAATAGGATGAGTAACCAAGTAAGGCTGGGGAGCTCTCCTTAGAGCTTTGAACCAGGTTTCTGTGACTGCACAGATGTCATCATTTTCCATGGTTAGGAATGCTTGCAATGAGTGCAGTTTCATGTTTAGATTCCTAGCATTTAGTAGCATGACCTTTAGTTTGTGTTTTGTTGAAATTTTTATGTTGGTAGTTTTAATTTCATTACTTTTCCTAAAAAAAGGCACTATAAGGGAGGCAAGAGCCTTTGTCAGAAGCCTGAATCCCAGGTGAGACAGATGCAGGCCATCTCTGGCAAAGCATTGTGGTCTGTCTGTTGTATCTTCCCAGGTTGTCAGGTACTGGATCCCCCTAGAATGACACCAGAAACTAAGCCAGTTGTTAGTCAATCATTTTCTGTTTGTATTGGGCTATATTCTATTGTATAGACTTTATACATATTTTTATACAACCTGTAGTTCTGTAACTTATCATTTACCAGTTGGTTGATATGATTAGAAAAAGTCAATTGGATCTTCCCATATAGTTAGGTCCTTAGATGAGTCTACAGTTTAATTCACTGTATACTGTATTAAATGTTCACATTTCACTTTGTCTCCCAAATCTCATATGCTTAGTTTTTGATGCATTTATCAGCATATTATTCTCTTGTGCCCAAATTGTATTTAGTTAACTTCATTTGCAGACGTGTAATCAGTTTACCCAATTTCAAGTCATCTGCATATAGACTGTAGAACACCTCAGATGAAAAATATAGGACTGAAAGATGTACAATTTAAACAAGTAGGGGCCTAGGACAGAGCCCCATGGGACACCCTGAATGTAACCAAGAATTTCATCTGTCCAGTTGCTGTATGATACTTGCTTTGTCCTATTTTAAGCCATGCAGCCATGTTCTAATTTATTGATCAGTGTTTTGTGTATGACCCTGTCAAATGCTGAAGTTAAATCTATATACATTACATCACAGCACAATTTTTCATTCATAGCTGTTATTATATTGTTATAGAACATCATGTTCAGGTGGTAATAGATCTGTTTTCAACATATGCATGCTTGATATATGGTTTCTAGTTCCATTCTATCCAGTTTTGACAATAACTTATCCAATATTACCTTCTCCATCAATTTTCCACAACATGAAAGTAGACTTAAGGGTCTATATGATTCTGGATTTGTCCTACTCCCCTTTCCCTTAAAGACAGGTTTAATAAGTGCATGTCTCCAATCTTGAGGAATCTCCCCATATTTATATGACCTAATGAATAATAGATATAATGGTACCGTAAGTTCTTGCTGAAGTGTTCTCAGGTCATTGTTACTAATTCCGTCTTCTCCCTGCGCTTTGTTTGGATCGGGTTTGCGCAGTTCTTTTTTGATATAATCTAATTTGATTCCAGTATCTGAGGTTACCTGGATGTCACTAGGACAACTTGTCACCCCTTTTGTAGAGCCAAACTGCGTTTCCTAAGATTTTGTAAATATGTCTATAATCTGTTGTGTCTGAGAGTAAATGTTAGAATCTGCTCACAGTTTATTAATTTGTATCAAATATTCATCCTGTCCATGTATCATGAAGAGGAACTTCTGAAATGGGTTTCTCCATTAATCTTTTGCTTTTGAGTCTTTATTTCTGAGTGTAAAGTTAAGAAATAATGCAAACTGATTTGAAGAGGGTTGTGTAGTGATCAGCATTTTATTTTTACAGAAAGGTTTTTTGATGCAACAGGGATTACCTTTTGAGTACTGTCCCTGTGTGCATTACCCTTAACCAGGCACAGATAACTCGAACTGGAATGGTATGCAGGCACTGAAGGTGTTTTGACACAGGATATTTAAACAAGAAAAAAGTCAGCCCGTTGACTAGATCTACTTAAGAAGTTCCTTTTGGAGAGTTGCAGATACAGTGAATAGTTATGTATCAGCACTAGTTACTGACTGAAATGAGTATGAAAATGAAGCAGAAATTAACTAAGAACTTGACTTTGATGTTCAAGAGGCTGTAACTCAATATGTATGTAGTCCTAACCTATACTTTTGAATGCAAAGGACTTTTGTTTTTTTCTGTTTGTTTTCTAAGTTATTTTGCTGCCGCTTGTACTGTATCTGATCAGTCATTCAATTTTACCATGACCCATCTGCCACCTGGTTGATATAAGTCTGGCAAAAGATGCAATAGCACGTGTGCACTGTGTCACCATGATCCTGAGCCATGGTGAGAATGCAGTCATTTTCCCATTTGTTACCAGCAATCTGTCAGATATGTGCATTGACCATCTCCATCCAACATACCGACCATATCCTTAAGGCTGTTCCAACAGGTAACTGCACACCACAGTGACCTACATCCTCAGAGAGGAGACATCCTGACTGTTCCTACTATCTTACAACCATCAAAGAAGTAATGTTGTTAAAATGATCAGTCCTTTCCTTTTGACCTGCCAGTGACCCACATCCATTACCCAGTCCGAACCGCTAGTCTCATCAGAAATTCAGTTGTTGCATCAGGTGGCTGATGATGCCGCTGTTTCTAATAGAGTTAATAGTACAAAAAAATATAATGACTGTACGTTTAAACCATGTTTTTAGTCTTGTATATCACTGCATAGTAAAAACAGTCATAACTTCAGGTTTCTGTTATTAGAAGAGAAAGCCATGTATACATCTGAATTAGAAAAATACAAGAAAGATGCAAGAGAGTGGAAGAGAAAATCAGAAGTATTGGAGGACAAAGTGGCAGCAATGCAGGTGAGTTGGAAATGTTAAGCGGTTATTTACTGCACAATTGTTATCCATTGCTTTTTATACTGTCTTGGTGTCTGTCCTTAGAATGTTCTCTGTCATCCAAGAAAGTTATAATCATTTTCAGATAAATAAAAATTTCATTTTTGTTTATTTTAATATTTTTAGGTTCCCAACCTTCCACTTCCCCCACGAAGCTAGCACCTTTATCCCCTGTTGGACTGTCTTCCTCCTGACTTTGGCATCACAGGACAGCAGGAGATGGAGGTGGGACCCAGACATTTTTGGCATCATCATTTGGCATTAGGAGATGCTTTGTATGCTGTTAGCACCCCCACCCCACCCCCCGCTAGGGGCTAGAAAATGTGATGCAGTATCAACTACACTGGACCTTGTATAAGTGCAGTTAATTTGTTTTTATTTATTAACTTGGTAGGTAGACTGTACCTTGGACTCCAGGCCAGTAGGCCATGGATGCAAAAAATGTTTTGGTTGCACATATGTGAAGAAGCACCGAGTATCATGTAAAAGAACACACATTGTATATATGCATGAGTACATATGAGAAGTTAAAAACAGAAAAAAAAACTTGTTACAGCTAAACTACTAGCAATAAGTTAACGGTCTTGATATAAAAAAAAAATCATTACATTAGTATGCAGGTTAAAGCACATAACATGTACATAGCGATTTTTCACATGCTTACAGTTTGAAATTTAGTTGAATAACTCAGCAACATTATAGGAGAAGGTTTGTTTTCCCATTTTCACTTTTAAACTTATTACAGAGGTTTTGCAGTGGATTCTGCTATCCATTGTGAGTGTAGTTGCATGAATATATGTCTGTTAGATGAGTAAATAGGCATTGAGGTAGTTTGTTTCATTATGAATTTCAGTGAGCGGGTGATTCCATTTTGTTTAAGGTTTTCTAAAGTCACACCCCCCCCCCCCCCCCCGGTGGCTAGACTAAGTTATGATCTATGTAATTTGAGGAAGCCTTCAGTGTTTAAACATAAACTGCATAGAGTGGCTTTGATTGTTAATTTGTTTATAAAAACATGACAATAGTTATGCAGCACTTTTTCCATTAAGATATAAAAGAGAAGCAGGGGCAGGGAGTGCCCGCCAGTTAGCTGTCTGACGGGTGGTGCAGAGATGTGAAGTCCCAGGTGGTAGACAAAAGGACCTGCACTTTGTTTGCTATTGGTGTTGTATTTTGACTTGACACCATGATAGGTTTATCATATCCCAAATGGAATATAATGGCAAGGGCTCCTCACTGTAGTATGTGGCGATTGTAAGCGAGTCAGCATGCCTTGAGCTGGGTGGTTATTAGTCATGCACTCCGTGTCCCCACTTTGTAAAAGCAATATAAAAAGAATCATTAGCACTCGGCTTGTCATTTGTCCTAGAAAGCATGAGGGCTGCTTTCATTATCTTCTGAATGATGTCATTAGTGTCAACCCACACACTCCTAATGCAAGTAGAGCTGATGTAGGATGTGTGTGGGTATCCGTTAGTAAATAGAGCGCAGTACACGACCCAGTACTGCTCCTTGTGGTGCATTAACAGTGAATGTTCCTGTTCCAAGGCGTAGAGAAGTAAAGCCCTGATTATTAAACAGACCAGCCAAGTTTGGCTAGCAGCTTGAGTACTAGGAGGAGCCTGGCAAGGAAAATAGGAATGAGTGGCTTTTGATGTCTCTCCCATTTGGGGGAGGGGGTGCTGGCTACTTCCAGTGCTGCACCAACACGAAGTGGTGAATGAACAGTACAACTGCAGCAGATGGGTCCCACAAAACAAGGTGTGCTGTAGTTGGAACTGGGCATGTGCAGAATTGCACATATGTAGGGGACCTACAGTGCATTCTGAACTAATTGGCTGCCTCAGTGATCAGTGAATAAGGGCACTGCAAAACTCACGATGTCCGCTTAAAAGATGGTCTGCCATAGCTGGCTGTTGCCCTGCAGAGAAAATAAATGGACCGGTTCATCGTTGCAGGGATGATGGTTGTCATATAGCTAGGGCAAAGAAATCATATTTTTAAAAAATATTCTGATAGATTTCTAGACTATACATTTTTTTCCAAAACAGTAGCTTTTAAGCTAAATGACTCTACTGGTCCCATATCCCATGAGATGGAGTTTATGTCCACTGACTCAAAAGTTGTTTTGAGATGAGTGAAGATTCTTCCCATTATGCACCCTTTTCTGTTGCTGTGGAGCTAGTGTCAGTTGCATTATTAATGATAGGCATGTTGTATCCAGAGCAAAATCTGTGCTAGAGCCCATAGAAGAGTCTGTATTTGTTTATGGTCTTTAATCTGATTGTGTGTGCTATCTTTTCAAATATTTTAGTGGTGTGACAAGTACTGGAGATTGGCCTGTAATCTTAAGGGGTTGAAGGTGAGATTTATTTATTTATTTATTTATTTGCAGTTGTTTAACCAGGATAGTCCATTGGGCCTAATGAACCCATTTTCAATGGAGTCCTGGGGAGAAAAGCTCCTAAATACATATTACACAACGATTAATATACACACAGATTTCATGTAGATTACAGAGGTAAACAAACTATGCTTAATATACTCTTAAAAGCTCCAAAATACATGTTACACAAAGATTAATATACACACATAGATTGCATGAAGATTACAGAGGTAAACAAACTAAGCTTAATATACACACACACAGACTACAGGTTCATTACAGAGGTAAACAGACTGATGAAAAGTATTTCAATCAAAGGAAATGATATCAACATTTGTTTTTTATTTTCCAGTTGGAATGAGGATAGGTAGTTAGATGGAGTTAGGGTCAGGAGTTACTAGGTACTAGAGACAGGCAAGAATTTGTTATCTGGAATTTGAGAAAGGAAGGGAGAGGGTGAATGAAGTAGAGTGTTGGTTATGAGGGATGGGAGCAGGAGCATTCCCATGTGGAAGTTAGATGAGAGTGGAGTGATTTTTTTAAAGGATTGGAGGCTAGTAGTGGTACGATTGGAGGGGGGAAGGGAGATAACTTTAGGAGTGGGATGATTCTGGGGTATTTAAAGGGAAGCAATTCCTGTAGTCATGGACAGACTAAAGCTGTGTGTGTGTGTGTGTGTGTGTGTGTGTGTGTGTGTGTGTGTGTGTGTGTGTGTGTGTGTGTGTCAGGGTTTTGCTATTAACTGAGCTGCTGTGTAAAAAGGATGGGGTGATTGACATATGAGTTGGGATGATCCTTCCTGATTATTTTTTCCAGATGTTTCTTGATTACTTTATTAGAAATATGCTGAAAGTACAGTGATCAGAAACTTTGGTAGTGCTGGTTGTTGGGGTTGGTTTGTAAAGTTAGTGCCTGTTTTTGTGGAGTTAAGTTGGGAGGGCTTCTTTGGGTGCCTATTTTGGCAAAGGAGATGAAGTTTTTGAATTCTTTTTTTTTTTTTTTTTTTGTGGGGGGTAACTGTGTCAGCTGAGGGCCTTAGAATTCATGTAGTAAGGCAGGGTCACTGACTACGCTTCTTTTGCAAAATGTTTGTATTGAAGCAGATGATGATCTTGATTGTATTGCAAAAAAACTTTGGTGGATCTGCCGTGTTAAGTTGTTTATCTTGGAGGTATGTTAGCTTGACTTCTTCAGTGTTGAATTTAGTTTTGCACATACCTCATGTTACATACAGCCACAACTCTAGGTACAGTACATGCACAGTTCTTAATGGGTTTGTACTCCCCAGAGTTCCTAATAGCAAGTACCGCTTGCTATTCTGTCCCTTCCCCAAGGTGGAGCTGTTGTGGCAGTATTCTACAGTACCTCCAGCCTCAGGATTGGTGAGCCATTGTTTGCCACTTGCTACTATCCCTTCCTAGTGGTTTCCTTCAAATCATAGTCATCTTGGCCGTAGTCGGGGCCAACGCATTTACTTTACAGAGCCAGCTAGGAAGGCATCCAGATTTCACAGGATTGACCTATAGTCATCAGTGGAGCTATGACCATCACAGGCTATTAAAGTGGTTCATAAAATAGTCACATCATAATCTCGAGGGCCTTTCCTGTGTGTGTATTCTTTGTTATGCATAGTCTGTATGCATCCACCAGCCACCTTAACATTGCCTGAATAACGCAGGAGACTCTCTGCTTTATTTCTAGATGTTCGTGTTTCACTGTTGCAGTCATTACAATTGGGTTATCCTGCTGGCAGGCTACCCGCAGTCTGCCTGAATTCCAAAGTCTTGGTCCGGCATCGGTTGCTGTCGCCTCCTCCCTGACGTCAGTGCGCCAGGAGTATAAAAGATGCAGCTGACGCCATTTTCTTCAGTCTTTCTTGCCCCGCGATGCCCGAAGCAAAAGCAGTTCGCAAGTGCCAGTCGGCCGACTCCTGAGATTTTCAAGTTCAAATTTCAGATCCAAAGTCTTCATTAAAGCTAAGTACCCCGTTGGGGAAACTTTTTTCTTGATCCAGACCGATGTCAGAAAAAGTTAATAATTGTATTTCTTGTGGGAAGCAAATACCTCGTAAGGATTTTCATTCTTACTGTATTCCTTGCCTAGGCCCTGACCACGACGTTGCTAGTTGTCGGTTTTGTGCTAGATTTAACCAACGCACTATTAAGCGTCGATACGATTTTGCATTTCATTACTTTGGCAATAGATTTAATTATATAATGCCGTTAGAACAGCCGACTACCGGAGTTTATAAAAACCGCAAAGAAAAAGAAAAGGATAGGCATCCGAGGTCCAAAACCAATGACGAGGCTTCCGTTAGGCCTGTCGCCGGTTCTCAGTGAGGCGCTTTCACAACCCCTGATGCCCACTACCTCAGAGCCACAGGCCGCTTCCGACTCCCACGTGGAGCCGACTAGGCCGCTGGAAACTCGAGGTATTGCACACTCGGAAACTATTCCCTCAGATGGGTTCAGAGCCGCTGAGCAGGCATCGGCTTCTGAGGGTATTTTCAGGCCTACACAGTTATATGTAAAAACAACTTCAGCTTCAAAGGCAAAGACTAAAGCACCTCTAAAGACAAAGAAACAAGTGCAACATTCTCCTGGACAGGCCTCCATGCCTAAAAAACAGATGCTTAAAATGTCCGAAGATTTAATTACTTTGATCAGCGGTTCCCATCCCCCACCTGATAAGAGGCCTAGGCAAGAGACAGAATATGAATCTTCAGATCAGGTTTCCATTTCCTCTGATTCCTCTTCTGAACAGGAATATTCTCTTCCTCCCTATGAGGATTCTGATGCTGAAGAATCTATTCCTTCAGCCTCTCCTCCTGAGGATTATTTTTTTGGTGAGACCCTGCATACTATGGGGGAGCTCTTCTACTGGGAGAGCCAAGATTACTCAGAATCCAAGAAAAGGCGCAGAGACTTCCTTTTATTACCTCAGCACAGGCCCCTTGCTATTCCTCCTGTTTTAAACATTGTAGATGACGTATTTTCAGAGTCCGGTCTGACTCCTGTCTCTTTACCACCAGCTCCTGTTAAGCCAGACAGATACTACAGGGTTCCTGATTCACATACATTTCTTTGTAAAAACCCTACTGCTGACCCAGAAACTATCTCTCAGGGTCCCAAAGGGGTCAAGGCCTCCACAGCAAAAAACCCTATCCCCTCTGATAGGGATTCAAGAGCCCTGGACAGATGGGGAAAAAGATTTACATTTCTGCTACCTTGGCTGTAAGGGCTTTAAATTTTCAGTTTCATATGCTTAAATATCAGCAATATCTTATGTCACTGCTTAAACAGAAAATGTTGACAAATTCAGAATATGCAGAAAACAAAGAAATGCAGGATTTATTGCATGCAGCTGAACAAGTGGGAAAAGCATACTTTGCAATCTGGTTTTGATTCTCTAGAGGCCTCCTGCAGGGCCGCTGTTACGGGTTCTGTCATTAGTAGGCATGCTTGGTTAAAGGAACAGAATCTGCCTGATCATGTTAAAGCAAAATTATTAGATGCTCCATTACAGCATGATACCTTGTTTGGTGTTAAAGCAGAAGAGATGTTGAAGAAAATGGAGGACAAAGCTAAATCTATGCAAACAGTCAAGGATTTCTTACAGGTACAGCCTTCCAGATTTAGCAAAAACTGGCCTACAAAGAATTGGTCCTTTCCAGTGTCAGACAGGCCACAAAGAGGCAGATACAGACACCCCAGAGGCATATCACAGCCCCAAGGCTCATACAGGCCTAAACAATGGGGTGCTTCTACCTCCAAAAGCAGAGGAAAAATCACAGCCATACAGGAAACGGTCTCAATGACGTTCCCCTGCCAGCACCAAGCACTTATCTTCTGGCAACTTCTTTGGGGGGAAAACTAGCACTTTTTTCACAAAATTGGCACATGATCACCCAGGACAAATGGGTCTTAAATATCATGTCACAAGGCTACAGGTTTCACTTTCACACCCTGCCAAGGGCAAATAGTATGCCAGACCTGCCACACAATCAATGGTCAGAGGCACAAAAACAAGTTTCATCCCTCATGGATATGAGGGCCATTCAGCAAGTACCACAGCAAGAGCAGGGACTAGGATTTTACTCAAGACTATTCTTGGTGCCCAGAAAGGACAAAGCCTGGAGACCAATACTGGACCTGTCTATCCTAAACACATTTCTGGATATTCCAAAATTCAAAATGTTAACTCTGCAGCAGCTTCTGCCCATGCTGGGCAAGAAGGCTTGGCTTGTGACTTTAGACCTAAAAGAGGCATACCTGCATGTCCCAATCAGACAATCATGCAGAAGATACCTCAGATTTATAGGTGGCTTCAATGCACTACCAATTCTCTGTACTGCCCTTTGGCTTATCTACTCCACCCAGGGTCTTCACAAAATGCCTGGCACCAGTAATTGCATTTTGCAGACAAAGAGGAATACAAATATATCCTTACTTGGACGACTGCCTTATTCAAGCAGAGAACAAGGACATTCTACTACAGCATCTGGCGTTTGTAAAAAGATTACTAACAGGCCTTGGGTACACAGTAAACGAAAAGAAATCAAAACTCGTACCCTCTCAAGAGATAATATTCCTGGGTGCAAGCTTAAATACAACTGCCCAGATGGCTTATCTCACGCCAGACAAACAAAGACAACTGACTACTTATTTCAAAATGTTGGCAACAAAGACCCAGTTATCTGCAAGAAAAATTCTGCAGGCTTTGGCTTCATGGCATCCTGCATTCTGCTAATTCCATATGCAAGACTACATATGAGGAAACTTCAATGGTATCTAAAAAGTGTTTGGATTCAACATTGCCACAGCCTGGAAACAAAAATTACCCTCATTCCCTGCCTGCAACAGGAGTTTCGATGGTGGTCAAAGGCCTGTCACCACAACACGGGACAGCCATTCACCTTACCCACAGCCAGGCAGACATTAACAACAGATGCATCAGATTATGCCTGGGGGGCCCATATGGTGGGAAGATGTATTCAGGGCACATGGTCCGCAAGTCAAATGCTTCTACATATCAATCAAAAAGAGACGCTAGCTGTTCAAAATGCCCTGACAGCCTTCAAGGATCTACTTCATCCAGAACAGCTACTAATAAAGACGGTCAATACTACAGTCATGTGGTACATAAACAGGGAGGCACACATTCCTACCCCCTCTGCAGACTAGCTATGAACTTGTGGGGCACAGCGCTGACTTACCAAGTACACCTGCAAGCACAATTCCTGCCAGGAAAGATACTCTGGCAGACAAACTAAGCAGAAACCGAATGGATCCCCACGAGTGGAAATTGCATCCACAAGTCTTCAGCATGATAACAAGGAACTGGGGATGCCCGGACATAGACCTATTTGCCTCCACTCACAACTGCCAACTACAGAGATTCTGCACAAGGACTTATCACAAGCAAGCATGGAAAGTGGATGCTCTATCTTTCAGCTGGAAAAACCTAACAGTATATGCCTTTCCACCACTGCCTCCCCTCCCCAAGGTACTCCTCAGGGTCAGTCAAGAGAAGCCAAAAATGATACTGATTGCCCCAGACTGGCCCCGCCAGCACTGGTACCTAATCCTAAAGAGCTTCTCTCAATTCCCAGCCTGGACATTACCTCAAATTCCTCACTTATTGACCCAACAAAACAGTCAGATACTGCACAGCCAACTCAGGACCTTAAACCTGGCTGCATGGCGAATAATGTAGCCATTCAAGCCACACCTCTTTCTAAAGCGGTGATGGATGTTATTTTGGAGGCCAGGAGGCCTAGCACCAGAAAATCTTATGCAGAAAAATGGAAGAGATTCTGTGCTTGGAACCAGGCACAAGGAATTGACACGATTGTTCCAAACATTCCTCAGATTTTGCAATACTTAACTGAGATGCTGGATAAAGGCCTTTCCTTTTCGTCAATTAAGATTCATGCCTCTGCCATTTCACCTCATTACAATACAGAACCACCTGTTTTTTCTCATCCATTACTAAGGCAGTACCTCAGAGGGGCCAAAAACATAAGACCTCCAAGGAGAGCACCAATAACCTGCATGGGACCTCAACTATGTCTTGGAAAAAGCTCACACTGCCTCTGTTTGAGACAGCCTCTGCAGCTGATATAAAATTATATCCTGGAAAACAGCTCTGCTCCTAGCAATAACCACTGCTAGACGAGTCTCCGAGTTACAGGCACTCATTGCTGTGGAACCTTTTATCATTTTCCATCCTGACAGGGTTTCTCTGAGGACAAACCCTACATTTATGCCTAAGGTAGTGTCTAGTGTGGCCCTTAACCAAACAGATCATTTGCCTACCTTTTATCCAAACCCACAGAATAAGGGTGAGAGACTTCTGCATTCTTTGGACATTCACAGGCAGCTACGCTTCTGCTTGGACAGAACCAAAGCTTTCAGAAAAACTGAACAACTTCTAGTGGCATATGCTACAGGATCACAAGGAAAGCCCATCTCAAAGCAGACTATTTCAAAGTGGATAGGCCACTGCATTCCTTTCTGCTATTCACAGCATGGCAGATCAGTGCCTAAGGGCATTAGGCACATTCAACCAGAGCAGCAGCCACTTCAGCAGCCTTCCTCAGAGGAGTACCAACCAAAGACATCTTAGAGGCTGCAACTTGGAGTTCAGTGCACACTTTTACAAAGCACTATCACTTACTTCTCTACTCTAAATCCAGGGCAGGCTTTGCCACTGCAGTTCTGCAGGGCCTGATAGCCTCTCCTAATCCTATTTAGCACCAGTCTCCCAACCTTAGCTTTGGGATTCAACCTAATTGTAATGACTGCAACAGTGAAACACGATGAACATAGTACAATTGTGTACCTACCATAAATGTAGATGTTCGAGTGTATTCACTGTTGCAGTCCAGGTTACCCTCCCTTCTCTTTGCTGGGACTTATCTGTACTTCTCTATTCTATACAACCTATGTGGTGTATTTGCTTATAGATGAAGGAAAAGTTGTTTTTTCTGTATGAATGCTTTTTGGCATAATTTAGCCTACCATTTTAGGGGCACCTGACATCTGAGGCAAGAAAAACTGAAGAATATGGCGTCGGCTGCATCTTTTATACCTTTGGCACACTGACGTCAGGGAAGAGGTGACAGCAACCAATGCCGGACCTAGACTTTGGAACTCGGGCTGATTGTGGGTAGCCTGCCAGCAGGATAACCCAATTGCAATGACTGCAACAGTGAATACACTCGAACATCTACATTTATGGTAGGTACACAACTGTACTTTCTGCAGGGTCTCATAGCCTCTCCTAATCCTATTTAGCACCAGCCTCCCAACCTTAGCTTTGGGATTCAACCCAGTTGTAATGACTGCAAGAGTGAAACACGATGAACATAGTACAGTTGTGTACTACCATAAATGTAGATGTTCAAGTGTATTCACTGTTGCAGTCCGGGTTACCCACCCACCATCCCCCTTTCCTTTGCTGGGACTTATCTGTACTTCTTTATTCTATATAACCTATGTGGTGTATTTGCTTGTAGATGAAGGAAAAGCTGATTTTTGTGTATGCATGCTTATTGGCATAATTTAGCCTACCATTTTAGGGGCACCTGACATCTGGGACAAGAAAAACTGAAGAAAATGGCGTTGGCTGCATCTTTTATACCCCTGGCGCACTGATGTCAGGGAGGAGGCGATAGCAACCGACGCCGGACCAAGACTTTGGAATTCAGGCTGACTGCAGATAGCCTGCCAGCAGGATAACCCAATTGTAATGACTGCAACACTGAATGCACTCGAACATCTACATTTATGGTAGGTACACAACTGTACTTTTTCAGTGTCACATTCCCCCCCCCCCACCCAGAAATGCAAACTTTGACAGAAGGTATGGTACTTCACCTATCTAGCCTGCACATTCCCTGCCTGTTTGTTAAGCTGCGTATCCTGCTTAATTAACATCTTAGATGTTCAACATTCTCACTGCTGCAGTAGCCTTTTGACTGTATAGGTTGTATCCCACCTAGGGTACAACAGGCCAGCTTCACAAAGCTGTAGCTTCCTTCCACACCCACACTCTGACTGCTGATTGACCAGCCCCTTGGAGGGAAATCAGTAGTCAGAGCATAGAAAACTTTAGTACATTTTTGCTGCCTTTAACGGAAACAGATCTGAGGCTTCCTGGGTTCAACAGCTGGCTTCAGGCTTCATTTCTGGCAGATTGCAGTAAGTCCCCACAGGAGAATCCTTCCACTCTGAAATTGTCACCCTTTTAAGAAAATATTTCTGCATTTTATGATTGAAAGCAGTATTTCCCCATTCAGAAACCATGTATATTTTCATAATACTGTGTTCTGTCAGGGATCACTATTTTTATGGCTGAACTTATTTATTTATTTTACTTTTAAGTGATTTTTTTTGTGTGTTAAAAACTACTTCTTTTGTAAACTTTTAATTATGTGAGTAAATTTAAGGACCGGAGAATTGTTTTTGCTTGTTTACACTTCATGGCAACTTACCTGCTGTGCTTTTGGATAGAATGGCTCTTTTCCAGAATGATTGATGTTAAGTTGTCAATCTCACTTTCAGTCTTGCTGGATGGGTTCGGAGCCGAACCTCGGCTCCGACTCGGCCTAATACTAAAGCTCGAGAGCTATTTTTACCGGCTCGAGGCTATGCTATGTCCCATAATGCTAGGCGTCATATACCCAGATCTCGTTTGCCGCTTCAGCTACGAGGTTGCGTTTTCACCGGCTCCAGGTCGTATTTAAAATTTTTTATATTATAGTTCGTTTTTGATTGATATTTTTCCCTAGATCTTTTCTAGTAGTGTTAGTAGTCTCCCGACTAGTCTTCCCTCCCTTTATTAATAGTTTTCCTACTCTTTTCCACCCTTAAGGTGGTTAGGCCTTTACCCCCCTTTTATAGTAGGTTTGCACAGGTCCCTTTTAGTAGGTGTGTGTGTTGAATTTTGTTTTTGTTTTATCGTTGTATCTTTGAATGTCTTTCAAATGTATACTTGTTTAGACTTTTTTGTCCCGTTCCTGTGGTATCATGTCTAAGGATACCAAGATATCGGGATTCAAGAAGTGTGACTTGTGCTGTCAGAAGATGTCTCTGACAGACGGTCACACTTCTTGTGTGTATTGTTTGGGCCCTCTGCACCTGCAGGACTCTTGTTCCATCTGTCATGCTTTTAGCCCAAGAGTCCTGCAGGAGCGCAGAAATAAGCTCATCCTAATGGGGCTTATTGAAGCCCCAAAGTTCTCCTACCAAGCCTCTGTCAGGAAAACCTTCTAAGCCCGCCAAACCGTCGGCTCCATGTCCGGAGCTGGCGCCGAGCAGACCTTCTTCTGCCTCGTCGGTTCCGGCAGGAACCGATACGTTGAGGCCTCAGTCGGTTCCGACCTTGGTGTCGGAGCCGTCTCCAAGCCGAAAGCGCTCCCCTTCATTGGAGTCAGTCAGGTCGGCTCCGAAGTCCCCCTTGCTGTCGGAGCGGAGCCATAGGTCTCAATCCTCTAGATCTTCCAGGCTTTAGGACCACGACCTCGAGAGGGTAGTCAGTAGGCTTTTGAAGTCGCAGGCGCTCACCCAGTTATTGCATAGCCCGTCTCAGCAGACAGAGGCATCCCCAACACCTGCTCCAGTTCCTCCTCCGACTATTCCTTCGAGCTCAGAGCCGAAGGCCGTCGGGGTTGGTACCGTGGGGGCGTCGGAACTGATTCCACCCTTATCGGTTCTTTTGTTGGCTCTGATCCCTTCATTGGCTCCGTCCTTGGAGGGATCCGGGTGCCGGGACTCCCTCGTCGGTTCCGAGGGGACGTGTGGCATCGGACCCTTGGCTGACCCTGTTCTCCCTCTCGGAGCATTGGCGCAGGTGAGCTCGGCCCCATCGGCCTCGGAGCCGTCCCTCTCGGTGCCAGGAGGAGCTCTCATCTCTTCGTAGCTGGGTCCCTCCTCTCTGCCTGATAGGGGCACCTTTGAGGTCATGAGGAGCGTGCTGGCTCCTATACCGGCACCACGGTCGGTCCCATTGGCCCCTCCTTCCATGGTGCCTGCTTCGGCCTCTGACTACCCTCCCGAGCCAAAGCGTGGAGAACCAATGCTCCAGGTCACCCCATTGGGCATATCCTCCTCTTCTGAGGCCTCCCCTGATCCTGTGGGGGAGCCCCCTCGGAAGAGGACATGTAAGAGGAAGCATGTGGACTCTCTGGAGTCAGTGACATCTGACACCGACCTGGATGATTCGGACGGGTCCCCAAGGTCCCCCATCTGAGGATGTCTCATTTTCTGACATCCTAGAGATCCTTAAACAGAGGGGGAACTGGTCTGCCCTCAACCCTTCCGAGGACGAGTCGGTGTACCTGGATACGTTCGATTCTCGCCCTTCCACCTCCTGGGTGTCCCCGCCTTTCGACCCACTCTTGGAGGTGGTGGCTCGGAAGGCGTGGACGGCTCCGGATGCTATGGAACCAACTCCCCGGGGGCCCACAAAATTTATTACAGCCCCTTTGGACAAGCAGTTTCTCACTAAGGGCGTCCCCGTTGATGCCATGGTGGTGGCAGCGGCCACTAAGAAGGAGTTGGCTGACCCTTCAGTTCCTGTCCATCCTCCTAATGAGGAATCTAGGGCTATGGATAGGTACGGCAAGTGCGTGTTTTCTTCAGCTACCTTTGCCATGTGTTCGCTGAATTATTTGTGCCATTTCACCCGTCTTCAGAGAGACCTTCTCAAAGAACTAGGTGATACCTTACAGGACCCATCAGCTGCGGGGTCTCAGGAAAAGATCACAGCTAGGGGAGCCTGAACTGTATTGTAAACTCCTCCATGTGGCTCATTTCCTATGCCGCCGATGGAGCAAGTAGGGCTGCAGGCACGGGCGTTGCTCTAAGGAGACATGCCTAGATGTGGCTTTGCAACTTTGCTGACCCCTTCAAGGCATCCTTCACTAGCACCCCCTTTGACAGTTCTGCCTTGTTTGGACCTCAAGTGAAGGATACATTGACCAGGTGCGAGCAGGAAGGCAAGATTCTCTCTGCCGTAGGAGTCCGTTTTTCTACCCCTTCTAGACCATACCCTAAGGGTCAGAAAGGTGGGAAAATGTGGTTCCACAAACCTCAGGGAGTACTGCCTGATGCACGTGGCGAGCTTCCCTTCAGAGGCAGAGGAGGGAACAATAATAGACGCCGCCCGAGGGGCTGGGGGGGGGGGGGGTCCGCAGAATCAGGGTAGCAGAGAATCTTTCTCTGACAAACCCTTCCAGCACCCCTGAGGAGCTGCCCGACTGTCCACCTTCGGAGGCAGTCGGGGGAAGACCATCACTGTACCCAGAAGCCTGGCATTCCCTCATGCAAGACAATTGGGTACGGTCGATCATATCCGAGGGTTACAGAATTCCCTTTATTCACACACCACAACAGCCAAAAGGACCCCTTCCAGACATTCCACCCGGTCTGAGGGATCTAGCAGCACTAGAAATTTCGAAGCTGCTAAGAAAAAGGGCCATCCGGCCAGTCCCAGCAGACCAACAAGGATCCGGTATCTACTCCAAGTTCTTTTTGGTACCAAAAAAGACGGGGGACTGGAGACCTATTTTGGATCTCAGCAGGCTGAACAAGTCGGTTCAAAGAACGAGATTCCAGATGGTCACGCTACAGTCCATTCTACCCTTTCTGGGTCAGGACAATTGGATGTGCTCTATAGACCTTCAAGATGTGTACTACCATATCAAGATGAACAGGCGCTCCAGAAGGTTTCTCCGCTTCTGGCTGGGAGCCAGTCACTACCAATTCAGAGCCCTGCCCTTTGGCCTCACCACAGCCCCCAGGGTGTTTACCAAATGCATGGCAGTGGTTGCGGCTCACCTGAGACGACAAGGATTCCAGGTGTTTCCATATTTAGACGACTGGCTCCTTCCTGCCACCACCAGGCATCAACTTCTCCAATCCAGAGATTATGCTGTACAAACGTGCAACGTGCTAGGTATCTCTCTAAATTTCAAAAAGTCTGCATTGTCGCCTTGTCAGTCTATTACCTTCATAGGCACCGTTTTAAACACAGTGGAGCTCTCAGCAAAACTACCCACACAAAGAGTTTCAGACATTCGCAGCCATGTTCAGATCCTATTACAGGAGAGCAGAGTCCAAGCCAGATTTGTACTAAAAACACTTGGTCTCATGGCAGCAGCAATCACTTTACTCCCCCTAGCATGTTTTCATATGCGGATCCTGCAGTGGATGCTATTTTCCCAGTGGTCCTTTCAGCAGCTCCCCATGTCACACACCATTCTAATCATTCAGTCATGCAGAAGACACCTTTCTTGGTGGACGGTCTCCCCTCAGGTACTCCAGGGCAGACCTGTGGTCCTTCCTCCTCCTGTTGCCACTGTGACAACGGGTGCCTCCCTGATCGGGTGGGGGGGCATTTTTGGGGCAGGACAGTCCAGGGCACATGGCAACCCTTCGAATGCCACTTGCACATAAATGTCTTGGAAATGAGAGTGGTACTTTTAGCGTTGCAGGCCCTTCAGGACTCTCTACCCACCGGGACTATTACAATTCAAACAGACAATATGTCTGTAGTGTGGTTTATCAACTAGCAGGGTGGAACCAGATCCTACCCCCTATGTCGAGAAGCACTCAGACTTTGGCAGTGGGCGATCTCTTCTCAACGGTTTCTGGTAGCAACGCATATTCCCGGGAAGTCCAATGTCATAGCGGACAGACTGAGCAGAGCCATTCTCATTCCTCATGAGTGGTCTCTCAATCAGACAGTAGCGGAAAGAATTTTCAGAAGGTGGGGTCAGCCTTGCTGCGACCTTTTTGCAACACCTCTAAACAG
Source organism: Protopterus annectens (assembly GCF_019279795.1). Classification (NCBI taxonomy): domain Eukaryota; kingdom Metazoa; phylum Chordata; order Ceratodontiformes; family Protopteridae; genus Protopterus; species Protopterus annectens. The sequence continues at coordinate 1,104,054,639 of NC_056737.1, read as the reverse complement.
CAAGTGTCCAGACTTCTTCACCCTCTTCCCCCTCTTCCCTCTCCCAGGTCTACCCCCCAGAGACGCTCTAGTTCACGATTGGCCCCGGGGTCTTCTGTATGCATTCCCCCCCTTTCCCTTGATTACTCAATTAATCCAGAAAGCAACTGCCTTGAGAGCCAGGATGATCCTGATTGCCCCTTACTGGCCTCGACAAATTTGGTTTCCGTTCCTGCAATGCCATCTACTGGAGCAGCCCTGGCATCTGGACCCAGTGCCAGATCTTCTGACCCATCAATTGAGCGGGCTGCATCAGTCCCTTCGATCTCTCAACCTCACAGCTTGGTTACTCCACTTCCAACCCTAGCCAGGCTTCCCCTCATCTCTCAACCAGTTTGCGATATCATCCTCGCTTCTCACAAGTCTACTACCAGAAAGACTTATGCTAGCAAATGGAAGCGTTTCTCTGTCTGAGCAGGGGAAAAACACGTGGACCCCTTTACGGCTCCTGTCCAGACAGTTCTAGAGTTTCTAGCAGAACTCTTTTGATTGGGCTCCTCCTCAGCCACCATCAGAGTTCAACTGGCAGCTATTGCAAATTTCCACATTGGCTTGTCAGAGACCAGCATCATGTCCCACAAACTTTGCAAAGCCTTTTTAAAAGGAACCCTTTTACTTAGGCCCCCGGTTAAGGACCCTCCCCCACCGTGGGACTTAAATTTGGTACTACTGTTTTCTTTAATTCTTCCTCCCTTTGAGCCGGCGACTTCTTGATCGTTGAAGTTGCTCTCGTGGAAAACACTCTTCTTAGTAGCCATCACCTCAGCAAGAAGGGTCTCGGAACTTCAAGCCCTTTGCGTTCGTCCTCCTTATCTTGTTTTTCACAAAGACAGCGTGTCACTTAGGACTAATCCGTCCTTTTTACCCAAAATAATCTCAGAAAAAAATCTGAATCAGACCATAGATCTTCCAGTCTTCTTCCCAAATTACACCAATACAGCTGAGCGAAAGTTACATTGTTTGGACGTTCACCGTCAGTTATGCTTCTACCTGGATAGAACTAAGCAGATGAGAAAATCAAACCAGCTCTTCCTGTCTTATGCAGAAGGGAAGCAAGGCCAACCAGTCTCTAAGGTAACCTTGTCCAGGTGGTTGTCCTGTCTTATCATGTTGGTCTATCAGTTGAGGAACAGGGAAATTCCTACTAAGCCTAGAGCCCATTCAACCAGAGCTTTAGCTTCTTCAGTAGCCTTTCAGGCAAGATTGCCGATAGATTCCATTTGCGCAGCGGCCACTTGGGCCTCTCCTCATACCTTCATTTCTCATTACAAGCTCGATATGGCCTCCAGAAGTCGGGCTGATTTTGGTTCCACGGTACACAAGAGTTTGTTCCATTGAGCCACCCAGTTTTTAGGTGCTAGGGATGCTCTCCCATCCAGCAAGAATGAAGGCGAGATTGACAACTTAACATTGCGAAGTTATGTACTTACCATAACGTTCCATTTTAGTTGTCTTCTTCTCGCCTTCTTTCTTGCGTCCCACCCTCCATCCCCCTAGCCTGGGAAGATCTAGAGTACCTTGTGTGAATTATTGCCACCTCAGTTATTTCCCCAGCTAGCTCCCTTGCTCCCTCTTTTTTGCTAGCTCTTCTAGAGGGGTTTATATATATTTATATATATATATATATATATATATATATATATATATATATATATATATATATATATATATATATAGATATATATATATATATATATATATAGATATAGATATAGATATATCTTTCTCTTTTATGTATCTATGATTGGGTGGATTATTCTCTGTTGTGGTGGGACATATATGTCCATAGTGTTAGCTTTCAAACGAGATCTGGGTATATGACGCCTAGCATTATGGGACATAGCATAGCCTCGAGCCGGTAAAAATAGCTCTCGAGCTTTAGTATTAAGCCGAGTCGGAGCCGAGGTTCGGCTCCGAACCCATCCAGCAAGAAAGAAGGCGAGAAGAAGACAACTAACATGGAACGTTATGGTAAGTACATAACTTCTCATTTTATGTGCTGCTTATGCTTTTACACTGATTATAGAACTATGTGAGGAAATGTAAGTATGTGCTGCTTTTGAAGAGTTGTTTGACAGCTTAACTTCTGACTGACTCTTTCATAGGATCATAGGAGATTACTAGGCCAATGGCCCTGGAGCCGTTACAAGCCTAGCCAAGAGTTTATCTTCAAAAAAGAAACCTCAATCAGTACCTGTCACCCCTGTCAATACAGCTTACCAGCAGTCAAACTTTTTTCCTTGCTACCGCATGGAAACTTACACTGCTATCTCTTTTCCTACTGTACAGAAGTAGAAGAAACATCACAATAAAGAGCCCTTGCCCACTGATGCCAGCTTGGATGGGGCTTCACCTGTTAATCAGTGTGCCTGTAATGACCAGCCATTGGTCCGCAGCCTGCTCACTTGCTTCTCCAGGTTCCTCTGATATAGTCCCTTCAACCACCATACTATGAGCACTGTTGCAGTTATGACTATGCAAGTAGTTTTGAGTACAGGTTTTGATCTGTGCATGAGCAAGGTTGTGTGACAGAAGTTGTTCTCCCACAAGGAAGAGTTCAGGAAAGAGATTCTGGATACCCTCTTCAGCTAACCTGCCTGTGACTTGGTTGTTGATTTTTTAAAAAGAAAGTAGACCCTCACTGTTATGACCTCTTTTTGGCGCTTTCTGCTGTTAGACATAACCAAACCTGTAAGAGGAATACATTTCCTTTTTGCCCAAAGAGTTTCACTGGTTTACCCCCCTCTTCCTCCTGTAGTGTCAGTGAAGTCACTCAGGTTAAGCATGCCAACAGCAGCTCTCACTTTTGCTTTGAGACTTTCAATGGGGCAGGTCTCTGAGTCTGCCCCCCCCTCCCATATTGAAGAATCATTACAGAGGATCAGCAGGTTCTAAGTGTAGTCTCATTTGACAGCTTTCTGGAGCTCATAGCTCCTCCTTCCGAATGGCCTGCTTCAGTGGATCATTTCATTTATGTGGAGGTCATGGCACAAGCCAAAACATTGTTGCTGAAAGAAGCCATGCAGGCTGTTGTTTTACAGCAGGGGCAGGAATTTTACACCCATTATTTCTTGGTCTTAAAGGGAATTGATTTTTATCACATTCTCAACCACAACAGTGTCAACCAGCTTGTTCAGTACATTCATTTCTACGTATCAGGGTTCAGGCCTTTGCTTCCACAAGTATCCTAAATGATGTTAAGTAAAGCAAACCAAGGCAGATGAGTAAAGACTGGTTAAACACAAATCAAATAATCCAAATAAAAGAGTAACTGGTCAACATGGCAGAAACCAATGAAGTCACAGTTCCAAAATTTAATAAAACAGTGTAAAAAATGTTAAAAACAAACAGGAAAGAAACAAGTGTCGATGTGCACAACCAGATCAGATTCTACCTTGATAGGATTAAACTATTTAGGAAATCTGACCAGTTACTAGTCAGCTTTGCACCAGGGACAGAGGGCAAGGCCATATCAAAACAAACCATCTCCAAATGGATAGCACACTGTATCAATTTCTGTTACAAACACCATGGGGAACCACTCCCTTCAGGGGGTCAGAACACATTCCATTAGGGAAACCTCAACCTCTACAGCCTTTCTCAGAGTCCCTACCAGGGACATTCTGGAAGCTACAACTTTCAGTTCTGTTCATACCTTCACCAAGCATTACCACCTGCCTATCTTTTCCAAATCCAGGGTGGGCTTTGCAGCCGCAGTCCTGCAGGGCATACTAGCTAGCCCCAACACTTCTTGACTGCCTCCACCCATTCTTCAGCTTTGGGAATCAACCCAAGTGTGATGACTGCAACACTGAAACATAGTAGAGTTGTATACACTTACCATAAATGTAAATGTTCGAGTGTATTCACTGTTGCAGTCCTGGTTTCCCACCCTCCAGTCCCCTGGTCTCTCTCTCTTCCTTACTCCTTACAGGGCTATTGGTATTTACTTTTTACTGGTGGTGTTTTTCCAGCATAACTTGGCTCCCTATTTGGGGGGTCCTGACATTTAGGGCAAGAAAAACTGATGTAATGGCGTCAGCTGCCTGTTTTTATACCACTGATGACCTGACGTCAGTCTTGAAGTGACAGCAACCGATGCAGAAATACTAAGCCTCTGGTATTCGGGGTGACTAAGGGCTACCCCTGACAGGATAACCCAAGTGTGATGACTGCAACAGTGAATATACTCGAACATCTACATTTATGGTAAGTGTACACAACTGTACTTTTTGACATCTATCCAGTTGCTTCTTAAAATGTAATGAAACAGGCACAGATTGCTACTTAAATACACAAAGCTTCAGAACTGCCTCGGTCATGTGACCTAAACAGTAGTCTTAAAGGAACATACTCATTTAATCCTTTTTCTCTACTGTCACTTTGTATTTCTAAGATCCATTTAGTCTCTGTACCTTCTGTTTCCATTTTAACATCACCACCTCTAATGCTGACATTCAGAAGTTGTAGCACAATAAACTTAAACTTATGAGTATTTCCAGTGGCCAGAATATGTTTTATAGGTTCATAGGTTCATGCTAGGCTATCTGCCCTAGGGCATTTATATGCCTAGCCAGAGTGTGTTTGGCTTTCGCCACCCATTTTAAATTAATTTTGCTATGCCTTTTTTGAGGTTAGTATACTGTGCCTCTGTCTAACAGTGACACAGAAGTGATTTTGGCAATGCATTCCTTTTATCACGGTCTTTCAGTGCTGTGTTAGTTTTCCCAGCATAGAAACTTTTACAAACAAACAGTGCAGCTCACTAAATATACAAGATTACAGCTCTTGCAGTTTGCAAAAAAGTTAAATTTATAGACATGCTTGGTCTCAGGATCCTCAAATCTATCAGCAATTTCAATAAACTGACAGAAATTGCAGTCTCTGCAGCTACCATGTTGGTGAGCCTTGGTTTGTTATGAAATGGTTTATAGCACAACATTTTCCTCAAAGAATCATTGTTCTTAAAACAAAATTTAGGAAGCTCACCCAAGATACTTTTACTTCTACCGTCACATGTAAGAACTTGACATTGTTTTTTAATAATATCACAAACAGAGCTAACATCACTAGAGAAAGTAACGCTCATTCTCAAAGTGTCTCCTTGTGACACTCCAGATCTCTTAGCCTCTGGGTCATAATGAGAAAATTATGGTCTGGCCTGAGTATTCCTACTAGATAGAGCCCCTTGTTGTGGTATATCTGTCTCATGCTGTTTATAGCCTCTGCTGCTGAATCTTTCACTAGCTCATTAAATGCAGATTCCATACATTCATCATCACCATTGAGCCTGCCATGTCTAAGAAATTGTCCTTTCAGATCATTCCTAAATGGTGTTGCTCGACATAATGGATGTCTTGGCACATCTTTTTTAGGGGTCCATACTCTTGTTCAGTTTAATGGGCATGGTTTCTAGTGCAAAGCATTGCCATTGTTACTTTCCTCAGCACCCACAAACTTCAGCAAGGTGTTAGCTGTGGTGTCTAAATGCTTGCAGGAGAAGAGTTTTCTGGTGTTACCTTGCTAGAAGAATGGCTTTTTGTTGTCCAGTAGAGGGTGTGCTATGGTTACCCCCCCTTGTAGCTGCTCTGCAGATGCAGTCCTTGGTGGGGTGACCATAAATTGGAGGAAGTCCTCTTTAATTGCATTTAGGAGAAATTCCTTCATTAGTGGGGGTAGAGCACTTGCCAGTGTCATTGGTGGGGGGGGGGGGGGTAGGGCACTTGCCATTGTCAATCACACTTGCTTGTGGAGAGGGCTTAGGAGATCATGTGTTAACCTGTTGGGTTGAGGGTGCAGTATGGAGTCTGGCTTTAAAGTTTGGAGCACCTTCAAGGCTTGATGGCAGCTACAGTCATCATGGTGTCATTTCTGTGCCTGAAGGTACTATATTACAAAGGTCGTGAGGTGGCACTGGTTACAGAGGAACTGCATGACCACATGTCTGTTATTTGTGTCATGTCTGTTACCAGGTCCCACCAGTATGAGAGTTGGGTATTCCTTTTTTGGTAGCCAAACCCATTGCAGGCCTTGAAGGTGGGTGCTTCTCTTGCGAGTTTGGGAGTTCACCACCCTTTGCTTGCATATGGTGGAAAGTGTGTGTGGTACCCCCCCCCTCGAAAGTTGTCATCACATCAGACAGTTGGAGCTCAGGGCATTACTTCTGGCCCTGTACAGTGTAGAGAAGCATTTGCTTCTGGAGCCTGTCTGCATCCATTCAGTGAACCCGTTTGCCAAGTGGTATCAAAATTAGCAAGGTAACAGCAGGCTCCCCCCAGTAAGTACAACACTTCTGATCAGATGCTCGGGCATGGGTAAGGATCACATTCTGACAGCTGTTCAGAAAGAAGAATGAGCTAGTAGATGCTCTGAGCAGGTCTAAGTCCCCTGGTGGAGCTCAGGTCTCCAGTCCCCTACTGGAGCTGTGGATACAGATACCATACCTGCTCTGAGTCTTGTGGAAGTAGAACATTCTGGAGATTAACGTCTCCACCAGTCTAGAGAACAAGGTCCTGCTCTGCTTGATGAAGCATTGTTGATTCTACTGTGTTGGTACAACTTGGGATTCAGCCTAACCTATGACCTGGGGGGGGGGGGTCCTCAGTGCTAGACGCATTGTTGATTCTACTGTGTTGGTACAACTTGGGATTCAGCCTAACCTATGACCTAGTGGGGATCCTCAGTGCTAGACGCATTGTTGATACAACTTGGGATTCTGCCTAACCTATGACCTGGGGGGATCCTCAGTGCTAGACGCAGTGTTGATTCTACTGTGTTGGTACAACTTTGGGATTCAGCCTAACCTATGACCTGGAGGGGGGTCCTCAGTGCTAGATGCATTGTTGATTCTACTGTGTTGGTACAACTTGGGATTCAGCCTAATTTATGACCTGGGGGGATCCTCAGTGCTAGACGCATTGTTGATTCTACTGTGTTGGTACAACTTGGGATTCAGCCTAACCTATGACCTGGGGGGGGGGTCCTTAGTGCGAGACGCATTGTTGAATCTACTGTGTTGGTACAACTTGGGATTCAGCCTAACCTGTGACCTTGGGGGGATCCTCAGTGCTAGACACATTGTTGAGTCTACTGTCTTGGTACATCTTGGGATTCAACCTAACCTATGACTTGGGGAGGATCCTCAGTGCTAGACGTAACATATATATACTCACCCATCCCCCGTCAATTAGTTGTGAGCTGCTGCTGTTGGTGTTTCCTTTCTGTTTGGAAATTATATATTTTCATATAATTTTTTTAGTATTGCAGTGTCATATTTCAATTGTTCTTTTTTTTCCCCCCTCAGATCCTTCTGACTAATGAACTGTACCTTATAGCTCCCTTAGTGAATTCTTTATTCCCACTTTGTGAGAGCTGCATCACTATGTTTTTCGAGGGCCAGAGGAGAACAGACTTGGAGCAGGGCCGTCATCTATGGAGAAGACTTGGGCTTTTCCTTCAAGGCCCTCTCCTCCCTGTGCAAATCTGCCAACTTGTTGAGGAATGAAGATGCAGCTGGCATCAGTCATTCCCACAAGTGGTGTAACTCTTCAAGACCACTGCCCTACTGAAAGCAGTGCTTGCATGTGATGTTCGGTCTCCACCATGGAACTTGTGTCCCAGATAGTCATCCGACACCCTCTCCACAAAATGACATGAGCTGACTAAGTCGCATCTTACCACTCTGCCGTCATGGTCCATGCTCCTACAGATGCAGATACCCAGGCAACTAGTCAAGCTTGGGTCACCTGGGTAATAGTCTGAGCTCAGGCTCTTCTCTGTGCCACTAGAGCTGTCAATTCATGTCTTGATTTGCAGGAAAATGCTATTTGGAAGCATCAGAGTGAAGTATGAGAACAGTTATGTAGTCAGCCATACACTGGATAGGCACACGGTTGTCAACAAATGTGTTATTTTACTGAAAGTCTGCTGAGATCTGATTAACTTAGAGTAAATACCCAACCTAGGACTTGTAAGGAAGGATGTCTTCTAAATCAGTTGATGCAGTAAGTGTGTGTCTTTCATTTTTTGTTGTTTACTTTGTAATCTATATAAGCACATGATAATTTAGAGCAGTGTGCTAAAAGCAACGTGCAGATTTACTCATGCAAGTAACCATTTATCTTTGTGGAAGTTGCATAAAAATTCCTGGTTTCTCAGTGTAACCATGACTACTGAAAAAAATAGTCACTGTTGTGAGGTTCTGCTCATGCTGACCATTGGCAAAATGATACAGTTTGAAATCATGAGGTACCGCTTTTAGGAAATGATAAAATTGCAGAATTTTGATATTTATAATTAGAAAGCAGCGTTTGGCCTCAAGTCAAGGAATGCTGTAGAGGCCTGCCAATTTTTTTTCGTACTGATTTGTACAACAAGCTGTTTCTGTAGTAGGAATTCAAATGACAGCTGAATAGTGTACAGCATCACTGAGACAAGGATTCCTAAAAAGGACATTGGCAAGAAAATCAAAATTCAGAGAAATATGAATTCATAAATAGTACATCTGTAATACAAACTGTTTCAGGATGTACAAGCAAGTTGCCATGAAAGATATAAGGAATACTTTTTAAGACACAGTCACCAGAAACTGAGAATATCCAGCAGTAGGCTTGTTCTGCTTTACGTAGAACTTTCTAACGTGCTGCTTTTGTGTACTAATGGAACAAGATGCAAGCCAGGTATTATGCAGAGGTCTAGATTTGGGTCATAGTAAAAGCTAGGCCGTAAAGGTTAAAGTTCAGTACAGGAATGCAGGCATAATTCATTATTTGAGTCACTCACCAAAGGATATCCGTTAAAAAAAAAGTTGTTTGGTGGGAATAAAAATTAAATCGGCATTGCAAAAAATGTTTTCAGGGAAAAAGTATGCATGCTTCAGTGATGCAGTACATTTGGGGATTCTTATACATATCTCCTTAACACTGAGTAGCCCTGTTTACTCCCACCTCCCAAAGACTTGCTGCTTAGGCTGATTTGCTGTTGTAAATTGCCTCAGTTTCTATTGTAGAATTTTGCTGGGTGGCCCCAAAATAGAGGATCTTTGCAGTTTGTCTGGTTAATGAAGTGAAGTAAATGATAAACGCATTTAAAGAACTAAAATGGGGCACTTATAAATAACTATAAATGATAATGTTGGGGGACTTGTTCATATAGTTTCGGGACCCTCACCACCGGCTGACCAGTAATTTATAAATGTGTGAGCAGAAAACAAACTAGCTGTTGTCTTAAATAGAAAGAAGTAGGTTGTACCATGTCACTGCCATTTAATATTTTTCAAGTAGACCGAGAGAGAAGCATGTATACTTATGATGCTGTACATAACATTTTAAAGTGAAGAAGTCTGTGGTGTTGCTTACCACAATTTCTGATATGATCCAACTTGGCATGTTTCCATGATTTGAAAATTACTTTACCACCATGAGTGTGTCCGGTAAAGAAAATTGCAGTGCGTTCCTTTTGACTGGTCAACAAGCTTACTACTTACAAGAGTGTCACTCACTTTTGTTTTAACAGTTTACTCACAGCTGCTTCAACCTTATTAAACTCTGATGGCTTTAATTTGAAAGCCAACTCAAAATCTCATGACGAATTTATCAGCTCGAAGAATGCACTAAATTCCTGTCAGAGATTGAGATCAGTGTATTGTTGGAATGCTGCAAGCACAATAGCTATCAGTCATTATCTATGAAATTACAATAAAATTCAAAGCAAAAGTATACCAGTTCATAATCTTGAAGGGCATCTACCACCCCCGCACCACACTGTGAAAGGGGGCTGCAGCTCTTCATATCCCTGCACTCTAAATATACCAACTTTGGGGTTGTGCAGTTTCTTTTTGGAAAAATTAACATTCCCTTAAAATCCAAGTTAGTGCATTTTTTTTAATAAAACACCCTTACTAAATATTGAATTATCACTAGTGACAGAGGCAAACTTACATTTCTAAAAAACTAATCAAACCATATTAAGTTCCCATTTACAAACATTATACATCATGTATATGGTTCTATACCATATAATCAAAGCAAAATTACATACATTGTTCAATTCCTATCTTCTCTTAAAACTTCATTCCACCTCCAAAACTTTTTCTGCGTGTATTGTTCCCACAATTTTTACTTTTTTCGTGTAATTTACTCCTACGCTTTTCTAAATAGGTTCATAGGTTAGTACTAGGCTAACTGCCCTTGTGGGCTATTTTAAGCCTAGTCAATTACCCCATGTGAGTATCAAACCCTGCACCTTGTGTCTACAAGGTAAACACCTTAACCATTATGCCATCCTCCCACCCTTTATGCCATCCTCCCACCCTAAGGTTTTACTTCCTGATCTTTTATCTCTTTTACAATGTAAAACTACTTAAAGTATAGTTGGTGTAGACTTTTTTTCCATTTTTTTAGTAATTGCTTTTCTGGCAACCACCAGAATGAAACTGATCAAGGTCTTGCTATGTCTAGAAAATTCACATCATGTGTTCCAACTCTAAAGAATAATTTCCTTAGTAACAGCCATTTGATCACCCAGTATTTCTGACAGAGTACTCTGTAAGGAATTTGTAAAATCTGCCAACTCTTTAAACTCCCAAAACATATGCTCCCAGTTACCTCTTTCTTCCCTATCACATTTCAAACATTTGCTGTCTTCCTGAGGAAAAATTCATTGAAGTCTGCTTGGGGTATAAAAATACCTGTGCAAACACTGTCAAGCAGACATCCTAAACCTTCTGGACTTTGTTGCATACTTGGGAACCATACATTTGTCCTCCCACTATTCTTTTGTAAATAGCTTTTCCAGTCTCTCTTCCCAGTCTTTTCTAGTTTCGTCTGATTGATTCTTATAGTTATACAATGTTTTACATGCTCTACTAATTATCTCCTTTTTAAAAGCATCTTCTTTTCTAGGTTTGAATAAAAATTCTACCAGAGCTGGTCTTTCTCTCTTAAGATTCCCCTATCCCTTTCTCTTTGTCTCTACTCCGATATCAATCCCTGTAGGGAATGCAGTCTCAAGCCTGCAGTCCAAACATAGTCTTGGCCTCATCCCACTATATTTTCTTTCCCTTTGTAGTTTGTGCTTCCGATACCTTGGTTCCTTTGCCAGTTTTCTTCAGTAAATTCCATCCCTTTTTGCCACCCCTTACTTGCAGTCATTCCTATTGACAAAGTCTCCTTATTGTTGTGTTAGCTTAGTTCTTAGCATACTTCTTGCTACTTTATCAAGATATATTATGTATGGTTGTTATTCTCTTTAAGGCTCTGCATCCAAAATCCCACTCTCCCGCTCTATCCCACTCTCTCTCTCTCTCTCCCACTCACTCACTCTCTTAAACTGCTATATCATCATCCATTTTGAATTATAACCTCCTGCTTGTGTTACGCATATTGGCCTTAACTATGTAGCTCAAAATATCCCTTCAAATCAGGTAATCCTAAACTACCTTGTTGGAAGGATCAACTTATCTCTCAACTCTTGACGTCTTCCCCTCCCAGAAAAATTTATTCATTTCTCTCTTAATTGTCCACAAGTTCTCTTTTGGTTGATAAAACTATGCATGACTCGTATGTAAAACTAAAGGAGCTAAAACATTTTTACTGCATGGATCTCACTATCTGTATTCATAAAAAGTGCTTCCAGTTTCTTTGTTTTTGTATTATATTTTGTTTAGTCTCTTCCACATATCCTTAGCTGCCATAATAGAAAGCATTTTAATCCATATTCTTAAATACTTTATCTTATGTCCCCATAAGTATAGATATTGCGGAACCAGGTCATTAGTGGGTACATAATTTACAACAATATGGCCTTTGTTTTGTCTTCATTCATTTTCTATCTTAAAAAGATGTGAAACTCTTTTAGAATGCTCCACAATACAGAAATGTCCTTTTTCCTCAATATGTCTGATGCAAAGTAATATGTGCAAATAAAGCCAGATTTTTTTTTAATACCATACCAATTATAACCTTGCAGTTCAGAGCCCCTTACTGTCTTTGCTGACATCTGTAAATATAAAAGGAAATAACGGGGAAAGAGCCCTACTTGGCTCCTTTGTTCAAACACAACTTATAAGAAAGGAACCATTCTACTTTAATTCTTGCCTGTGATCCTTCATATATCCTTCTAATTAACATTGTTATTGTATCAGGGAATTCAAATACTTCCAATTTCCAGCTCGTAAAATCTCAACTTACTCAGTTGAATGCTGTCTGCCTCAAGACCCACCCAATGTTCTTACATTCTGCTTCCTTCTGGATCATCATTATTCTATTAATGTTGTTAAATGTTTACCTCCCCTCCACAAAACCACACTGATCCATATTTATCAATTTGGCAACATGTTTGCCATTCTTTTAGCTACAGTTGACTAAATACTTTACAGTCATGGTTTAAAATTAAAACTGGTCTGCATGAAGATGAGTGTGATGGGCCTTTACCGTATTTAGGTATTACAGCCACAGAAACTTTCTTTGAATATGTTGGTGATTTCCTTCCTTTTAAAATATTGTTAAAACCTTCCAGGTCTTTATTACTTTCTTCCCTCCTAACTTCCAGACTTCTACTGGAATACCATCTGTTGCTGGAGACTTTCCTGACCATTGATCATAACTGTTTTTATCTCATCCCCTCCTATCTTAACTTTGGCATAATTAAGTCTTCCGTAAATATTTCCATTTGTGCCCTTTCTTGATTTCCACATTTCTCTGCCTTGTACAAATTTTCATAACTTTTTTGAAATCTCTCCAATACCTCTACAGGATCTCCTCTGGTTATTTTTCTTGTTATAGGTTGCATACATTTAGAGACAACCCTTTCTACTTTTTGCTGTCTAAGTCACTGTGTTAAAACTTTTTGTGATCTAGAGGTATAAAAAAAAATAGTTGCTTAACACCAGTCTTTCTAAACACATGCATATTATCCAGGTGGTCCCTTATTTTATATTTAGCACTCTGCATCTGTGCCTCTTTTGTTTCTGAATGTTTCCCTGTATTCTGTAATACTTTAATCTTTGACATCCTGTTACTTCTTAATCGTCTCTCTCTCTCTATTTCTTTTTGATTTATAAACTTCATTACCACGCATTTTCATATTAGATTTTGTTGGTGCATGATCTGACGTAGTTATTGGATGTGTGTTGAAGCTTCAGTGAAATGCAGGTGTTCCTATGAAATACAATTTATATCTAGTCTAGCCCAGTTACTGTATGTTGGGGATTAATATGTAAATTCTGTCACAGTTCATATTACCGAATTCACATCTTTTTTACCAAATATTTTAATAAAGGTCTTCAGAACTGTGCCATCTTGTGGTGTATTTTCCCTTATAGGTTCCCCTGATGCACCCCCACAATTGCAGTTCAAGTTCCTGTTCTCAGTTACAAGTAATATTCCCTGCTGAAAGCTGATTATTTCTCCCAAAATTTTCTTAAGCTCCATAATATCAGTTTTTGGTGAAGTATAAATATGCGCCCCCATAATCCTCTTCCCTTACCAGTAACCCCTTACTACCACAACTCTACCAGTATTATCTTTTTTCTTCTTAATATTGGAGCTCCTCTAGCAATTTTAGTGCAAGTACTGCCCTTTTCATTTGTCCCTGATATTTTGCTGAATATCCATCCTGCAATCTTTTCTTTTGTCAAATTCACATGTTCATTTCTTTCCAATGTTGTCTTCTGCAGGATTGCTATTTGCATTCCTCATTTCCTAATATAATTCAATACTCTCTCTTTTTGTTTATACCAGTAAGGCCTTTTATGTTCCAAGATATTATGGGTAGTATAGCCATTATGATAAAAAGCTATTGTTCCCATCTGTTGTACATGGGCTTTTTGAATATGCATTTCCAACTGTTTTGTTACGTGTATGCACTAATGTTTGGCAGGCTGATCTTTTATACAATTGTTTCTTCACATGTCCATTTGATTCCATGTCACATTTTCAAGACTGTTTGTTTTAACAAAAACATTCAAACAAAAACCTTTTTTTTTTTGTGATTGTGACTTATATATTTTTTTACTTTCTGTTGACACCTCCCACCACCAAAAAAACGAAACAGCGATTCTTGTAAGGAGTAACATTTAAAGGTATTTTTCCTTTACTAAAAGGGAGCTATAATACACAGTCATGTGAGCGCTGTGCAATATTTAGTTAGCAAATTCATTTGTCATCTACTAGAAACCTGTAGAAGTTTTGTGGCACACTGGAAATCTTTTACTTTGAATCCAGGATGTCTCCTACCAGTTCATCTGACAGCTCTGTAATGAAAATGCAATATTTAAATATTTGGCTTTTGACAAATCTGAGTTGAAAAGGAGACATGAGTCTCCAAAAAAAAAGTGAGAAGGTCTGAGGAGATTAGAAGAAGAAGAGTCTTCTTTCTTTTTATTTTGAATTTATTAACCAAACTCGATGACTGATCTCTTTGGACCTGTTTTAGTCGTGGCTCGTGGGTGAACACTATAAACTTGGTGTAAAGCAAGCCAGGCATCTGAAGCTGAGAGCACTCAGACTGTTACTTGGTTTAGCAGAGTTAGGAAAGGGGTAGAAATGAAGACATTCCTTTTCCATGGTGCTGAAGGCTCCTGAGTATATTATTGCTGATTGCCTGTCGTATTGCTTTGTTTAGAGATGACCAGAACTCATTATCACCTTTTGGTTGAAGGAAAAGGATGTAGTTTCAAGCTGTCATGTCACTGCCATTACATTACCCCCTTCCAGTCTTATCAAAGGATATTCCCAAAGTTGGGGAAATGATCTACTCCACATCAGAGTCTTGCCCTTGATGTAGATCCCTTGATCCTGTTACATTTGTTACCTAGGAAATTAGGGGTCATTTGAAGTTAAGATACTCTGCAGTAGACTGCAGTATATCCCCAAGCAGAAACTTTGTCAGGACAGTATGGTATCCGGTGCTACCATAGTCAGCTAACTTACAGATGACCCTTGCGTATGTCAGATACATGATGTGGGCCTAAGTTATTTCATGGGTCATCCTGTGTCCCCTTTAAACATTGTAGAGGACAGAGTTAGGATTGTGGCCCAGCACTGCTTGGTCAAGCAAATTAATTTTCATTCTCCACAAGAGCTCTAGAAGATTCCACTCAAGGTTACAATGGTTGCATCCTGAACAGTTTGACTCTGTCAATTAGTAAACTCAAAATAAAAACAAATTCATATTTCTAGAACTTTAAGGGTTACTATAGAAGTATAAACAGCAGAAGTGCACAGTCTAAGCATTGCAGTACTATGATACAATGGATTGCAAATCTTAAACTAGATTTTATAACAGTAGGCACTGTAATTATTACGGTCTTAATTTTTGTAAATTGCTGACAGTATGTCAATAACGATGCAAAGCTGCACTTTTACTTTCAGCAGAGTTTTTGTTTATCCATTTGATAATTTTCATATGAGGTCAGGTGTTACTGACAGTTATTTTGGCTGTCATGGTTACTACTACCAGAGAGAATGTTACATTACAAAAGTAGTGTTACTACGGGTTGCATTGTCTGAAGACTGTCATGCAGTAAATATTAGGGTTTTAGGGTTATGTGTAGGGTTCTTACTTTGACCATTGAACAGTTCCAGTAAAAAAATTAATTTGAAGGATTTCTTTCTGATTTCATTGGGTAGGTATTGACTCATTTCTGTCATTCAAGAAATGGAGACGAGAGTGACTGACATCCATTTGATAGGAGTAGCCAGCACCATCTTATTTAGTAACTTGCATGTAATATGATTTTACAGTATTATTGTAGATGAACAGAGGCAACACTCGTCTGATCCCAGAAGCCTGCTTGAAGGTATCACTGGAGTTTAGTGAGTTAAAGGCCTGCTGAATTTATGTCGTACTCTGATGAATCTCTCTTGTACTTGCGACTGTACTTCGTGATTAGCAGGCTTGCCTGTCTGTCAATTGAGTCTATTGGCTTAGCAGCATGTATGCCTCTTGAACAACATTCTTTCCTCATAGCCATCACCTCTGGGCTTAGAATCCTGGAGCCTTAGACATTAATCTGTAGGAAAATGTGTAGTCTTTCACAAGATAGAGTGCCATTTAGGGCGAATCCACACTTTCTCCTGAAGGTGGTTTCTTAGTTGTCCTAGATGGTGACATTTATCTCCTGGTTTTGCTTGTGAAGATGGAAACCAGGGCAGAAAAGACCCTTCGCATTATTGAGACTGGCCATCAGCTCACTTGTTATTTGAAATGGTTGGTCCACAAACTTAGCAAGACAAGGCCGGTGCTTGCGTGTTCCTTTCCAAGGAGAGAGTGGCTCACAGCTGCCAAGCAGAAGCATTCCATGTGGATTGCAGACTCTCTTGTATTTTTGCCATTGTTTAGCCAACTTCAGTAAGGGTGTCTGCCTGTAGTGTATACATCAGAAATCTCTTGCAGACAGCTTTGCTACAACCACTTTTTTTTGTGTCCTTTACCAGCCATTACTGTCAGGATTATAGCTGTTGGAGTAGGACCTTGTTTGAAAGTCATTATTACAGGACTCTTCTAAGCTGACTGATTTAATCTACAGGCTTCTCTTACCATGCAGATTTACTGCTTGGAATTTTTCTCAGTCAGTGACCCATCAGAAGTCTTTGGTGATAGATATAACACACATTATTTTTATTTTGACTAATATACAGAGGGAATTTTTACTGATATGTTAGATGTGACCTGCCTCTGTGGTTGGTGATCCTTGTAAGATAAACAAATTTGTGTATTTGTACATTACCTTATTAATGTTACAGATGCAAATCTTAGTTGATTTTTTTTAATGTCTATGAAGGTAATCACTGATGGCTAGACATGAACTGCCAGTTAGAGGGGATGAACATGCTTTTGTGTAAGTTGTGACATCATAACATGTATAACAGGCATGCATATGTTTCTGGATGTGAGAAATTCCTGACATTTTTCCAGATTTTGATTTGTGAAAAGGATGAACCCACAATCACATACCCATCAAAGTAGACTGTTTTCGTAGATGTGCAGATATGGTAAACATGTATCTATTATTTTTCAGATTCCTGTAAGGAATCTTTCCCTGGCTGAGCTGAGACTGAAAGGCAAATGTTTTCAAAGACTGCTGAGGTTTTTCCTGCTCCCCTAACAGTTTTACCTGCTTTTGTACTAAGGACAATTTAGGATCAGGCATTTGTCTGTAGAGTGGCCAACAGTGACAGACAGATGCAAGTCACCCACCTGACCAAAGGTTTTCCCCTCACAGTTAGTAGAGGAGTACTTCATTATTTTACAGAAATCTACTCAGGCTGAGGAGTTTCACCCTAGGCTTTCTACTTTGGGGTTCATGAGGGAGAAAAGCAGGTACAGGCAGTCCTATCCCTCCAAGTCTTCAGATTCTGAGGAAGCTTTTGCTTATTTACATCAGATTCATTCACCCCTAGCTTTTGACTAAGATGAAGAGGACTTTGTCCTCAGGCTTCACCCTCTGAGACGTAGTCTTTAGTGACATCTTAAATTTTATAAGATGTCTTTTTAAATTGGTGAAGTAAGGGAAATGTGCTCATCTATAAAAAAAGGTAATATGGAATTGTTGGCTGTAGAGCAACTCAAATCACTAGACATTCTTTCTGTTATGGAAACTCTACATGATGTATTTTGCAGTCCTTTATTGGAGAGTGAGTGTTATTCCCATCTTAGTCCCTGTTACAAAAACAGTAGCAGCAGCGCTCTTGCATATCCCAGGTGCTGACTCGTATGCATATCCCTGGTGCTGACTTGCATACATATCCATGGTGCTGACTCGCGTGCGTATCCCAGGTGCCGACTCTTATGTTATCTTGTTGGAAGCTGCAAAATGCTCTACAATAATGCTGAAGCTGTACACTCATGCTGACAATCAGGTAGTAGAATCCTGGATGGCTTGAGAAGATTTATACCTTAGCAGTGTTTGGTATTAAGGCAATGAATTATCATGCTCATATTGTGCCAGGAGGATAATTTTAAACAGTGGGAGATGCAGTGGTGCAGCGGTTAGCATTGCTGCCTTACAGCAAGAGGTTCACCGGTTCAGTTCTTGGCTGGGGTGCCTTCTCTGCAAGCATTGCTGCCTCACAGCAAGAGGTTCTCCGGTTCAGTTCTTGGCTGGGGTGCCTTCTCTGCGAGCATTGCTGCCTCACAGCAAGAGGTTCTCCGGTTCAGTTCTTAGCTGGGGTGCCTTCTCTGCGGAGTTTGCATATCCTCCCTGCATTAATGTGGGTTTTTTCCCACATTTACATCTAGAGCATTTCTCCCTGGGTCTGTGCTGAAAATGGGCTCTGTCCCATTTGGACTTCCTTGGTAATCAAAAGTTAAATAAATAAATGCATGACATAGCCTAGGGCACTTCAGATGTTTCTTTAAGGGAGAGAATCAACTAATGAGCCCAGACTGCGAATAAAGTGGCTGAGCACATAATTAGATATGAGGAATGACATTGTGGATGTCTTATCCATGGATGCTGCTTCAGAGACTGTCTTTCAAAGTCATGCTTGGCTGTGTATACAGTGTTTTCCAGATAATGTAAAAGGTAAGTCACTGATCGTCTCCTCGCATAAAAATTTATTTGAGGTACTTTCTGAAGATTTTTAAGAAACTAGGAAAAAAAGATTGCAAGCCCATGTGTACTATGAGACAGCTATTTCACCCACAATATGTCCAGGTACTACAGAAATTACCCTTTGAGGGCCTGATCCTTCTGTAGGATATGGACTAAGTAAAAGCAATGGACATGGAAGGACAGCCTTAATTCCATCTCCAGCAGTGGCCCTGAGAGATGGGCAGTTCCCCAACAGTAATGGTCAGAGCACTGTTCCCCAAACTGACAAATTCACCTTCTCGCAATTGCCATAATTTCAAACAGCATTGTCTTCTCTTGATATCAGACTAGTGGTCAGAACCAGAATTTAGCAGCATTCCTTCTCTTCCAGTGGTCAGTTGCAATTCATCATGCCAGTCCTATAACAATTACTGCAGTCCCAAGCAGTTCAAAATATCCCTTGCCAGAGTTGGGGAATTGGGTACTTTGCCATATTATTACTTGCACCTAAAAGGAAGATCAGTGGAAGCCAGTTTTGGATTTATCACGTCTAAATTTTGACACCAAATCATCATCACCCCCCCCCCCCCTCCGTTCCCATTTTACTTCTACAGGAGGTCGAGGTATTTTGTCAACTGTCACCATCTCTCTCTTTCTCTCTCAATATAATGCCACTCTCCTACAGACCTGTGACTGTCACAGGTCTTCTTTCACACAATCTATCCATCTCTTTGCTGGATGCACTCATTTTGTCTTAATGTCTTCCTGTCTGTCTCAAATCTTCTTCACAGATTGTCTTCTGCTTTTTTGCACATGTGCCTGAACAACTGTAATGTGTTCTCTGACTTTCTCTGCAATTAGAGCTATTTTGGCTTCTGCTGTTATGTGCCCATTTATTCATCTGTCCCAGATTGTGCATCCTGCCACCTGTCTCAAGCACTTCATCTCCCCTAGCTTCTTCATTTGCTTCTCTCCATCTCCCCTAGCTTCTTCATTTGCTTCTCTCCATCTCCCCTAGCTTCTTCATTTGCTTCTCTCCATCTCCCCTAGCTTCTTCATTTGCTTCTCTCCATCTCCCCTAGCTTCTTCATTTGCTTCTCTCCATCTCCCCTAGCTTCTTCATTTGCTTCTCTCCATCTCCCCTAGCTTCTACATTTGCTTCTCTCCATCTCCCCTAGCTTCTACATTTGCTTCTCTCCATCTCCTTCTCTCCATCTCCCCTAGCTTCTTCATTTGCTTCTCTCCATCTCCCTTAGCTTCTACATTTGCTTCTCTCCATCTCCCCTAGCTTATTCATTTACTTCTCTCCATCTCCCCTAGCTTATTCATTTACTTCTCTCCATCTCCCCTAGCTTCTTCATT
Source organism: Protopterus annectens (assembly GCF_019279795.1). Lineage (NCBI taxonomy): Eukaryota > Metazoa > Chordata > Ceratodontiformes > Protopteridae > Protopterus > Protopterus annectens. The sequence goes on along the minus strand of NC_056737.1, from coordinate 1,104,034,703 downwards.
TACTTCTCTCCATCTCCCCTAGCTTCTTCATTTACTTCTTTCCATCTCCCCTAGCTTCTTCATTTACTTCTCTCCATCTCCCGTGGCTTCTTCATTTGCTTCTCTCCATCTCCCCTGGCTTCTTCATTTACTTCTTTCCATCTCCCCTAGCTTCTTCATTTACTTCTTTCCATCTCCCCTAGCTTCTTCATTTACTTCTCTCCATCTCCCGTGGCTTCTTCATTTGCTTCTCTCCATCTCCCCAAGCGTCTACATTTGCTTCTCTCCATCTCCCCTAGCTTCTTCATTTGCTTCTCTCCATCTCCCCTAGCTTCTTCATTTACTTCTCTCCATCTCCCCTAGCTTCTTCATTTGCTTCTCTCCATCTCCCGTGGCTTCTTCATTTGCTTCTCTCCATCTCCCCTAGCTTCTACATGTGCTTCTCTCCAGCTCCCCTAGCTTCTTCATTTGCTTCTCTCCATCTCCCCTAGCTTCTTCATTTGCTTCTCTCCATCTCCCCTAGCTTCTTCATTTGCTTCTCTCCATCTCCCCTAGCTTCTTTATTTACTGCCTAGGTTTATGTAACGTACAGTCGCTGGCTGCACCACTGTTCTGTTTACTTTATTTTTCAGCTTCTCTGGCATTCTTTTGTTATGTACTACACCTGATACTCTAAGCCAGTTGACTGTAGGTCCTCTGACTGTAGCTTGGACCTCCTCATTCAGACTTCCCTTCTCCTCATACATCCCTGTCAGAAGCTGTTAATCTGTTCCACTATTTTCCCCTTATATTTCAGTTCTCAGCTTCTTCTGATATCCCCATTTTGCTGCCATTACAACTGAGCTGTGATATCAAAAAAGTTTAAAAATATTGACATTGATGGCTTTGCTTTGTCTTGCTGAAGGTTGCCTTGGTAATTACGTTAGACATGAAGGATACCTGCATATCCCTACTCACAGAATTTTGAATCAGTTGTTTAGGTTTGATATGGGAGAGTGTCATTACTAGTTTATGTCCTTGTCACTTGGCTTTCATACTACAGCCAGGATGTTTACCACATGCCTAACACCAGTGCTTGCACATATAAGAGTGGAAAATGTGCAGATTTACCCTTTATGTGAAGGATTGTTTTATTCACACCAGCACAGCTACAGAATTACAGTAGGTTCTAGGACAACCTCTAGACTGTGTCCAGCCTGGGAGCCTGCTTAAATTTTCAAAAGTGCAGTCTTAACTTTACTTTTTCACAAGAAGATATTTCTAGGGGCTGTCTTAAGACGGAAGTTGGCATTTTAAAACATTGGGGGGCTGTTCAAAGATACAACCCTCCACATCCTAGCCGAGTCATGAGGTTTCCAGGTTTTATAGCAGTGAACCTCACTGCTAACACATTCTACCAGCTTTTGCCCATTGAAGTGGAAACAAGGTCTCTTGTCCACAAATTTAACCTATTCGAAAGCTATGCTGAAACACAAGGGAAAAGGCACAACTTAACTGTCATAGCTTCTGAAATGGCCAAGACATGTCCGGTTCAATTAAATAGCACAGAAGTCAACAGAGGAACCGGTGACACTGGTGTTTCATAACAAACTCCTGACACAGTAGGGGTACTACTGTACCCATGTTCAAATATCCTCCCAGCCTTAACACGTTAATTTGACTGAATAGATTTTTTTTCATAATGATGCAATGATGGTAGAAATAACTATGAGCAAGTCATGAGAGTTATGTGAACAAAGTGAGAAATGTTTGAAAATGAGAGATAAAGTGGTAAACTGTTCCGCAGCAAGGCTGGCCACCTGGTGGTATAAACCTTGGCTCTAAACAATTGTCAGTGTTGAAATAACACCCTGACCTCATGTGCAAAAGTGGCAAAAAGGGGTTATGGATGGTTGGATGGTAAACTGTCACATACCTAGTGTGATTAATGTGATAGTGTTCTGTCTAGTGTGGTTGCCACTCTTAAAAATTGCTGCTCTTGTCATGAAATCGATTGTTTAATATCAAATTTCCACAACAGAATACAAGGCTTTTGGCCAGAAATGTTATTATAAAGAAATCTGTAAAAAGATAACCTAGGTCTGGTGATCATTTCTGGTTTCACTGTGATGCAGTGGGAAAATGATTAACTGTAGATGAAGGGAAAAAGAATAAAAGAAAGGAATTGAGTTGATAAAAACTGAAATATGTACATCATTGGTAAAATGAAAAATAATACTTAGGAAGACTATGAGATGATAGTGAAGAATCAGAAGGTTCAGTGGTTTGCATAAAGGTAATGTTTAAGAAATAGAAGGGAGATAAATAAAAGAAGGGAGCAAAGAGTCTGTGAAGTATCTGATTAGGTTCACAGGTGGTTACTAGGCTATCATCCCAACAGCCATTTTAAACCTAGCCACTCTTACCTGAAATTTACCAAAATAGTGCGGACATGTGTCGATACCCCAATGAATTTTGAGTTACTATATATGTATGTACAGATCAAGTATTCACAGGCTGCCCGTGTCCATAAGGGACATAGGTGCCAAATCAGGGGTAAATTTGCAATTTGCTATCCAGTGGTCCAAGTTATGTTGAATAGGGTTATGGATGAGGTTTGCTTCACATGGATGGGAAACCTGTTCCAGAGAAGGGGTAATCTTTGAGGCACATACCTGTCCCTTCAACTGCACCTGTTTGCTGCAGATGACATGAAGGCCCTTAAAATGGGCATTTCTGATGCTGTTGGATTTGCTGCATATCCACAAAACCATCAGTGAGGGATCAGAGGATGCTTTATAGGCTAGGCGTAGATCATGTGCAGCAGTCTCTAGGAGAACAAGTACACCCGAAAGGACTTTGAGACAAGTCTGCATAGGACTTGTTGCTTATTCCCTGTATTTTTGTGAGAAACCTCTGTGGTCTGTCAAGCTGTTTCAAGTTTCTAGTCAGGTAAATGGTAGAGTGCATTGTATTCAATGACTAGTCAGATAAAAGCCACATACAGTGGCTCAGTGACCTCCTTGGACCCAGACGCCATGCCTTTACTTATAAGTTGTGCAACGTATAATGATTTTCTCACCATAGTAGTATGTTGTGATCAAAAGTCATGTTACTGTCAACAAGCGTTCCCAGATCCTTGACCACTGGTTCTCTGTTTATGGGTGTATTTTAAATACATTTTCTGAATTTTAATATTGTAAAGTCTGAAATAAAAATCTGGACAGTCATACATTTGATATTGCAGCAAAGAATGTTTTATCTACAAGACTTAATTTGTAAATAGAATACATATATATATATATATATATATATATATATATATATATATATATATATATATATATATATATATATATATATATATATATATTTATGGGTCTACTTTGGTCGAAAACACATTTGGTCGAAACTGACTTCACTAAGCACACTTGACTGAAAGCTCACGTCACTGAAAACTCATTTGGTCAAAACTCATTTAGTCGAAAGTTATATATGGCCTTTTCCCCACTGTAGTGCAATCCTGGAGTTAGAATTTAAAGTAGGGGGGGGTGGTGGCATAGCCACCCACATAGTTTGAGTTTATATTGTCTTTTGGAAAGAGTTGTTCATTGCACTTGTCATTGTACATGTCTATCATTTAAAACATTTAAAATAGGTGGGGGGCTACACCCCCCCAGTGTGGGGGCCTGTGCCCCCCACACACCCCCTTACTTTATATTCTAAGTACGCAGAGTCCCTATAATCACAACTCGCAGGTAAAAGCAGCACTTTCTAAAGCCAAAAATACAGCATCCATGGGACCAGACAACATCCTAGGCTGCATTTTACACGAACTGGCTCCCCACCTAAGCACCATGTTCAATCATAGTCTCACATCAGGCTTTGTGCCCACTGAATGGCATACAGCAACAGTTATCCCACTCCACAAAGGGGGAGCCACTACTGATCCCGGGAACTATCGCACTATTAGCCTGACCAGCCTGGTGTGTAAAGCCATGGAACGTATCATCATGGAACTCATAAACAAAGACATTGGTAACCTCCAAACTCTGGACCCCACCCAGTTCGGGTTTGTGAAAGGCAGATCATGCCTCCTGATCCTGATCAACTTCTTTGAGGCAGTCACCAAAGCTGTAGACGAGGGTAAGGTGGTTCACACAGCCTATCTTGACCTCGCCAAGGCTTTCGACACCATGCCCCATTCTGGAATTATAGCTAAATTCACTAAACTAGGTATAAATCCCTATGTCACAAGAAGGGTTGCCAGTTGGCTCACTGACAGAACCCACACTGTAACAGTTGCAGACTCCAAATCTGACTTCAAGCCAGTGACAAGTGGAGTACCACAGGGTTCAGTCGTGGGACCTCTCCTGTTTGGTATCTACTTCTGTGAAGTACAGGCTAACGAAGTTCGCAGATGACTGCATACTAGGAGCCATAGCAGAGTCCCTAAATGATGTGGACATCCTACAAAAGTGCCTCACTGAGACAGATGCCTGGTGTCAGAGCCATGGCCTCAAGCTTAATGCCAAAAAGTGCGTTGTCATCACCTTTGTTAAAAACTCTGTACCCATGAACTACCGCATAGGCGGCAGTCTACTTATGCCGAATGTGTGTTAAGAGACCTGGGGACTCAGGTGGACAGTAGTCTCTCCTTTGATAATCACATCGCCACAGTAGTCAGGAAATCCTTCTACGTGGCACACCTCATCACAAAGGGTTTCTCATCCAGGAAAAAAGAGGCCATTGTTCCCCTCTGCTCGACACTCATTAGACCCATTATAGAGTACAATGCCCCTTTTGGAATATACCTCACAAGACATCTGCAGCAGCTGGAAAGGCCACAGAAGTACCTCACAAAGAGGATTACTGGCCTCCAAACAGATGCCCTACACTGACCGTCTCAGAAAACTACAACCTTACTCCGTAGCATATCGCCTACTCCGAGGTGATCTCTGCCTAACATATAAAGCTATGTCAAACCCAGAGCTGTTGGACATGCTACACCTAAAGAAATCCCAATCCCTACAAGCTACACGCTCTAGGGACCTAAACCTTGTCACCACAATAAACAGGACATGCTGGAGGGGATAGATTCCTGTCCCAGAGACTTCCCATACTCTGGAACAAGCTACCAATCTGTGTCAAGCAAAGCTCCTCATTAGCACTCTTCAAGATAAATCTTGATAAGTGGATGGGAAATAGGAAATACACTCTGGGGATCACTTCTGTTGGCTCTGCTCGACAGGGCCACAGGAAAATAACTTTCTTGGGTGGCGTAAGCCAGGGAACCTTGTTGGCTAGGCTTACTTAAGCCCTTGGGCCGATAGCCTAGTACCTACCTATGAAAACTATGAAACCTATATGATGTTCCTTCACTGTCTATGTTCCTTCTGCTCTCCTCCATGCATTGGTTCCCACATGGCCACCTCTGACACTCTTCCCTTCATTACATGTCACTGCTGTCTGTACCTGGTATTCCACCTGACCTCTGTCTTCTCTTTTGTGATTGAATCTTCCACTTTCTCCCTTCACCTTACTGTTTGTCACCCAATTGCCTGTTCTCCTCTGATAAACCCCTTCCCATTGCATGCCTGTCTTCTTCTTTCTTATCCTTTAAGGCATCTGTCACTTTTCTTTTGCCTGTTTTTTTTTCCAGCCCCCCTCTGTCATTTTCTTACCTGACAACTAACTACATTTTCAATTCCCACTTTCTCCCGTGGAGCCCTCTTTTCTCCTGCAGTCCCCACACCGCCTGTCATCCCAAAGCTCCCTGAGCCAAGTTTCTTCATACCCCACTGTGTGGCAGTGTTGGCAAAAACACACCGAATACAAATGATTCATTTATATGAATGTAACATATCTATTCACTTACACTGATAAATCACATAAGCCTACACCGAGCTGAACATTTCTGCAGCATTTGAAGAAAAATATTTAATATGATGCTGCAAAGTGACTTTCAATTAAGTAGGCTAGATTAGCAAGTGGGCACAGCCAATGCCAGAGTTTTATTGTGGCAAACAGAATGACTTGCCAAAACTTGAGATGAAAATATAGCAACAGATATGTGGTAACAATAGGAGAGGCGTAGATGCTCCTGTGGCACTCTGTTAAAAAACGTGTGCTAAATGGAAATCAGGGAGGCTTGCAGTCAGTGCTCAGAGTACAGTTCTGTTAAAAAACATGTGATAAGTGGAACTCAAGAGAGGCTTGCAGTCAGTGCCCAGAATAGAGTTCTGTTAAAAAAAAAAAAAAAAAAAGTATGCTAAATGGAAATCAGAGAGGCTTACAGTAAGTTCTCACAATACAGTTCTGTTAAAAAAACATGTGCTAAATGGAAATCAGAGAGGCTTGAAGTCAGTGCCCAGAATACAGTTCTGTTAAAAAAAAAAAAAAAACACGTGATAAATGGAAATCAGAGAGGTTTGCAGTCAGTTCTCACAATACATTTCTGTTAAACACGTGCTAAATGGAAATCAGAGAGGCTTGCAGTCCGTTCTCACAATACAGTTCTTTTAAAGAAGTCAAAGTAAACAAGTCATTCTCTTCTGTCACTGGTCCTCACAATGGCAAATAATCGCAGTTCGTTTTTCCCAAAACAAAACAGGCGACAAGTTATTTTTGACAGTTCTTCCCAGACAAGTAGTAGCAGTACCAGCGTCTGAATAAGAAAAGGATACAAAGCTGCGTTTGCCAGACTGCCCTCTGGGAAGGGGTAATGATTCTTTTGCTTCTTTGCCTTTCAGATAAGTAAACAGGAATTGGGATGTACAAATGAAAAATCTTAATAAGCAGTGCTTGTGATGCATAAATTAGCAAGTATGTGGCATATAAAAGAAGGCTTTTGTGACACCATTACAGCTTCTAGCAAGTAACAGTCTCTAGCAAATAACATTTTCCAACAGCAAAAGCCTTTGGCACACTGCTAGCACTTTTGAAAAATAACAGAATCTGGCATTTGAACACCTCAGGCAAAGAAAAGTCTTTGGGTAAAAGTCAAGGCAGTACCTTAAACAGTTGAGTAGACCAGATTACTATCACTTAATTGAAGACCACAGCATCTAATTTTACTGTTCTGAATGCATTAAATTGAAATTCTAAACACTGTATGATCAAAATAAAGAAAAATACCATATCCCAAAACTCCTTACTGCTGCAAACCCAGAAACAAGCATTGATGGGGTGGGGGCATGTCTGGCAGTTCAATAATGTAAATCTCTATTAAGTCCAATTTGCTGTCCTTTGTTCAGTATGGCTAGATTTGACATTGTAGTTGTCAGTTAAGTGACTGTCAGCTGAGTAGACCAACGTCTGTGGCTTACCATTCCATCCCAGAAAATATGGGTCATGGTTCCAGCCACCAGGGCTTCTACTGGCAGATTTTCTTCGTGTTTCACTGTTGCAGTCATTACATTTGGGTAATCTGCTGGCTTGGGTCCTGCGTCGGTTGCTGTCCCTTCTTCCATGACTTCAGGTCATCACGGGTATAAAAATGCAGCGGACGCCATTACATCAGTCATTCTTGCCGTGCGGTGCCCGAAGCAGAAGCATTTCGCAAATGCAGGTCGGCCATCTCCTGCAATTTTTGTTTTTGAATTTCAGAACCGAAGTCTTCAACTTAAAGCTAAGTACCCTGTTGGGGAAACTTTTTCTTGCTCCTTACCGATGTCAGTAAAAGTTAATAATTGCATTACTTGTGGGAAGCAAATACCTCATAAAGATTTTCATTTGTACTGCATTCCTTGCCTAGGCCCTGACCACAACGTACCTTGCTGTCGGTTTTGTGCTTTATTTAATCTGCTCACTATCCGTCGTCGGTACATTTTTGCCTCTAAATATTTCGGTTCTCGGTTTAATTATCCAGAAATGACGTCAGTTAGCCATCCGACTACTGGAATTCTGAAAAAATGCAAAGAAAAAGACAGAGACAGGCTGTTGAGGTCCAAAACTGCCGCCGCTTCTCCTAAGCCAGTCGCCAGTTCGCCGGTACTCAGTGAGACGCTTTCGCAGCCCCTGATACCCACTACTTCTGACTCGCAGGCCTGTACTTAGACCCATTCGGAGTCCGGTATGCCACGAGACACTTCACCTATGGAACTCGCGGATGTCTCTACCTTGGATGGGTCCGGAGCCGCTGTGCAGGCACCGGCTTCTGAGGGTGTATTCAGGCCTACAGACTTGTATATTAAATCTACTCCACCTTCTATTCTAAGGCCTAAATCTCGATCTATGTCTAAAAAACCGACGCCCAGGCCACATATTCAGGCCCCTATGCCTAAAAAACAAATGATCAAAATGGCTGAAGATCTTATTACTCTAATCAGGGGTAGTCAACCCCCCCCCCCACCCCCCAGAGGCCTAGAATTGAGCTGGACTGTGAATCTTCTGATCAGGACTCTGTTTCTTCTAATTCTTCCAATGACCTGGATTTGTCCATTCCTACTTATGAGGATTCTGATGCAGAGGATTCCTTTCCCTCTGCCCCCCCCCCCCCCCCGAGGACTTTCTTTTGGGGAAACTTACATACCTTAAGGGAGCATTTCCACTGAGAAAGTCAGGAATTTTCTGAATCTAAAAAGAGGCTTAGGGATTTCCTTCTTCTGCCCCAGCATAGGCCTTTGGCTCTACCTCCTGTACTAGACCTTGTTGTTGATGTGTTTTCAGAATCCAGTATGGCCCCTGATTCCCTGCCTCCGGCTCCTAGTAAACCTGACAGATACTACAGGGTTCCTGAGTCCTACAAGTTCCTTTTCAAAAATCCTGTTGCAGACCCAGAAACCATTTCTCAGGGACATTAAGGCTTCTACTGCTAAAAATCCTACTCCTCCTGATAGAGACTCCAGGGTGCTGGATAGATGGGGTAAAAATGTTTATTTTTCTGCAACCTTGGCAATCAGGGCTTTAAACTGCCAATTTCATATGCTAAAATATCAACAGCATATTATGGGACTGCTTAAACAGAAAATTATGTTGATTTCTGACTGTGTGGAAAATAAAGATTTACAGGATTTACTGCATTCAGCTGAACAAGTTAAAAAACATACTTTGCAATGTGGTTTTGATTCTTTAGAGGCCTCTTGCAGGGCTGCTGTTACTGGGTCTGTGCTTAGAAGGCATGCTTGGTTTAAGGAGCAATCTCTGCCTGATCATGTTAAAGCAAAATTGTTGGATGCTCCTTTAAATCAGGACCGTCTGTTTGACAATAAGGCTGAAGAAGTTCTAAAAAAGATGGAAGATAAAGCTAAATCTATGCAAACTGTGAAATATTTCTTACAAATGCAACCTCCAAGATTTAGTAGGCACTGGCCTACTAAGAATTGGTCCTTTCCAGCTCCTTCCAGAGCTAAGCAATGGGGGCCTCCGCTTCCAAATCTGGAAATAACAAAACACCCCCCTATGGTAAACGGTCTCAATGACTTTCCTTTAAAATTACCAAGCACTTACCTTTTAGCCGCCCCTTTGGGGGGAAAGATTGCTCTTCATGCAATAAACTACGTATAACCCAGGACAAATAGGTTTTAAATATAGTGTCCCTACAGATTTCATTTCCACACGTTGCCAACACCAAACGGGTGCCCAGACCTGCCCCCAAATCAGTGGGCAGAGGCTCAGAAACAAGTACTTTCCCTCTTAAACATGGGGGCTATTCAACCGGTACCAGAAGAGGAAAAGGGACAAGGTTTCTATTTCTGGTACCCAGCAAAGACAATTCATGGTGTCCAATTCTGGACCTGTCTACTCTAAACACCTTTTTGGATATTCCAAAATTCAAGATGCTGACTCTTCACCAGTTACTTCCTATGCTAGGCCAGGATGCCTGGTTGGCAACTCTAGATTTAAAATAAGCTTACCTGCATATCCCAATCAGGGAATCTTGCAGAAGATACCTACGCTTCAAAGCAGCCTACTTGCATTATCGGTTCTCTGCTCTGCCCTTTGGCTTGTCTACTGCACCCAGGGTATTCACAAAGTGCCTGGCTCCAGTAACTGCATTTTGCAGGCAAAGAAATATTCAAATATATCCATACCTTAACGATTGTCTAATTCAGGCAGCAAACCAGGCCATACTTATAAATCATCTGGCGTTTGTAAAAAGGGTTCTAACTTGTGTAGGGTACACCATAAATGAAAAGAAATCACAACTGGTACCCTCTCAACAGATTACATTCCTGGGTGCAAGCTTGAATACAACTGCCCAGATGGCTTTCCTCACGCCAGAAAAGCAAATTCATTTGGTAACTTACTTCAAACAAGTGGCCACAAAAACCCTGCTGTCTGCAAGGCAAATACTGCAAGCCTTGGGGTTCATGGCCTCCTGCATTCTTCTAATTCCATATGCAAGACTGCATATGAGGAAACTTCAGTGGTACTTAAAAAATCTATGGAGTCAACACTGTCACAGCCTGGAAACAATGATTCCTATCATACCTTGCCTATGCCTCGAATTCCTATGGTGGGCAGAGGCCTGCCACCAAAGCAAGGGACTGCTATTCACACTATCCCCTGCTGCCCTAACCCTAACTACAGACGCATCAGACTATGCATGGGGGGCTCACCTGCCAGGGAAGTGCATTCAAGGCAAATTGAACCCGAATCAAATGCACCTACATATCAATCAAAAAGAAATGTTAGCTGTGCAGAATGCTCTGACAGCCTTCAAAGACTACATTCATCCAGGACAACTAATGCTAAAGATGGACAACACCATGGTTATGTGGTCCATAAACAAGCAGGGGGGGTATACATTCCTACCCCCTCTGCAGACTAGCCATGGCATTGTGGAACACGGCCTTGAGCTACCAAGTGCAACTACAAGCTCAATTCCTGCCAGGAAAACTGAATACACTGGCAGATGGACTGAGCAGAAATCTCATGGACCCACACAAGTGGAAACTGGAACCACAGATTTTCAACATGTTGACAAGCAAATGGGGGAGCCCAGACATGGATCTATTTGCCTCCCCCCACAATTACCAGTTGGACAAATTTTGCACAAGGACTCCTTACAAAAAAAGCCTAGAAAGTGGATGCTCTGTCATTCAGCTGGAAAAACCTATCAGTCTATGCCTTTGCCCCTCTGTTTCTGCTCTCCAAAGTTCTGCTAAAAGTCAAACAGGATCAACCAAGAATGATTTTGATTGCTCCAGACTGGCGCCGTCAACACTGGTACCCACTCATGCACAGTGTGTCACAACTTTCTCCATGGCACCTGCCTCAGACACCTTCCTTACCGTCTCAGCAGGAGAAACAAATTCTGCACCCTCAGCTCCCAACATTGATCCTTGCAGCTTGGCTAATCACTTAAATTCACTCTTAGCATCCCTCAGCAAACCTGTGATGGATGTCATCTTGGAGGTGAGAAGACCTAGTACTAGAAAATCTTATGCTGACAAATGGAAAAGATTCTGTGCTTGGAATCAGTGTCAAGGGATGAGCACAGCAGTGCCCAATTTACCTCAGATTTTACAATAATTAACTGAGATGCTTCACAAGGGCCTGTCCTTTTTCTCTATTAAAATCCACTCCTCAGCCATTTCAGCTCATTATAACACAGAACCTCCCCTCTTCTCTCATCCCCTGCTCAAGCAGTGCCTCAGAGGGGCCAAAAACTTGAGACCACCCAGGAGAGCTCCAACCCCTGCCTGGGACCTTAACTTTGTATTGAAACTCACTGTACCTCCTTTCGAGTCAGCTGCTACTGCAGACTTAAAATTTCTTTCTTGGAAAACAGCCTTTCTTCTAGCAATCACTTCAGCTAGAAGGATATCTGAGTTACAAGCCCTTATGGCAGTGGAGCCTTTCATCATCTTTCATGCGGAGAAGGTGTCACTCAGGACCAATCCATCCTTCATGCCCAAGGTGGTATCCAGTGTGGCTCTTTGTCAGTCCATTCATTTGCCAACTTTCTTTCCCAATCCACAGAACAAAGGGGAATGGATTCTGCATTCATTGGATGTGTACAGACAACTTAAGTTCTACTTGGACAGGACTAAACCTCGAAGAAAATCTGAACAACTGCTGGTAGCATTTGCTGCAGGGGCAGAGGGAAAGGCTATTTCAAAACAAACCATTTCTAAATGGATAAGCCACTGTATTCATTTCTGCTATAAGCACCATGGAAAATCTATCCCCCACGGGATCAGATCTCATTTCACCAGGGCTGCATCTATTTCTACAGCCTTTCTCAGAGGTGTTCCTACCAGGGATATTCTAGAAGCAGCTACCTAGAGTTCAGTTCATACTTTCACCAAGCGTTATCATTTATCAGTTTTCTCTAAATCCAGAGCTGGCTTTGCCACTGCAGTCTTGCAGGGCCTTATAGCTGGTCCTAATGCTGTATAAATCCATCCTCCCAACCATAGCTTTGGGAATCTACCCAAATGTAATGACTGCAACAGTGAAACACGAAGAACGTAGTACAGTTGTGTACACTTACCATAAATGTAGATGTTCGAGTGTATTCACTGTTGCAGTCCTGGTTACCCTCCCTCCAGTCCCCTGTTTTTCTCTTACTATACCTCTTCTTTCTTTTACTATGCTTAAATGCCTTTTTGGTGTATTTGCTTTTGGTTGGAGGTATATTTTTGTGTTTTTAATTTTATTTTGCTCCCCATTAGAGGGGCACCTGACATCTGTGACAAGAAAGACTGATGTAATGGCGTCGGCTGCATGTTTTATACCCCTAATGATCTGACGTCATGGAAGAAGGGACAGCAACCGATGCAGGACCCAAGACTTTGTTAATCAGGCCGACTGAGGGCAACCTGCCAGCAGATTACCCAACTGTAATTACTGCAACAGTGAATACACTCGAACATCTACATTTATGGTAAGTGTACACAACTGTACTTTCTGCTTGAGAGAAAAACTCCCAAGAGCCAGCTGTTGCAAGTGTCTTACTTCAAGGCCCCCCCCCCCCATGAGTCTGGACTCTCGAGCACTGACTTCTGAAGGCTGTCAGTGAACCTACCTTACGTGGGCATCTCCTCCAGCTGCATCTGATTACATGAGGTTTAAGGGAACTAACCACAAGCCTTTGCTTCAGACAGTATGCACTGGTAAAAAACGTTCTTTCTCAAGGATAGTCCTCATGCTGGTCCTGTTCTTGCCTTATCAGTACCATCCTCTAGGTAATTCCTGGTGGCATCACCACGCTGTTACAATAAATGCACACATACACAACTGTGTGTGTCTGTGTGTGCATGTAGCTCACTGTTCTGCAGTTAGTTACTTCTTACTTTTTATAGTCTCTTCAAAAATTAATGAAGGTAACTACTAAGCTTGAACAGTATGCTTCATATTTCCAGTGTTCACTAATTATCAGTCAAAAAGTATATTTGCAAAATCTGTAGATGTCACAGCCTAAGACACCAGGATCTGAACTGCAAACACACAACTTTAAATTATTATAACTCATCTAAGTAAACTGAAAGTCAACCTAGTTATTATTATGTACTTGAATAAGCAATTAGATAAAAAATAAAGTAAGGATAAACTGTGTGTCTTAAAATGCATTTTCATATGATGTAAAACATTTATATGTCAGGAATAAGATCTACCAAGTTCACAGATCTCATTCAACTTTGGCTTAGATGTTGAAGCCAGAGTATATTCAGTACATCAAAAGTTGTAAGCGGCTATAAATCAAATTAGAAAGTCTAAAGTGTAAACCTACCAGAAATTCTTAATTCAGTTGTCAAGAAGAGGACATAAAATATCTGTCAGTTGAAGCTGAAGTTGAACAAAAGCCCAGACGCCTCCCCTTCTCTGCCTAACTGCATGTTTTATATTCCATTGCAGCCAGCATGAATGTGTAGTAGATTCATAGGAGAATAGTAGTAGACTAATGGCTTAAGAGCCTTTAGAAGCCTAGCCCAATGTAACATGATTTTACCTAATATATGCCCCCTATGGGAAAGAGGATGGCATGGGTTTGTGCCTATGCTTTGAGCATCTTACAGATTGCCCCTGTCCATAAGGGACATGGGCACTAAACAAGGTATGACTGCGATTCCCCATCCATTAATCCAAATTGCTTTGAGGAGGGTCATAGAAGGGCTCTGGTTAATGTGAGTAGGATGCCGGATCCAAAGAAATGGCTGTCTCTGAGACACATATCTGTCTGTCTGGCATGTTTTGTTTGAGTCGCTGACTAAGTTTAGATCCCCAGATTGGGTAGCCCTCGTGCTGCTTGAACTTGTGGATATGTAGCAGCTCCATCAGGGCCGGATTTGACTGCCTCTTATGTCAGGCATAGGTCACCCCTATAAAGAATGAAGTCCTGGCTTTGCAAGAAAGGAGCATGTAGCACAGTGGGAGCCAAGGATAATAGGGTAGGTTAATGAAGTCCCCAGAAACATTGGAGCCTGAAATTACTCACAGGCATTAGAGAAAGAAACTGATAGAGAAGTCTGGAATTTGCACAGTAAATTTGTCATGCATGCAGGAGAACAGAGGGAATTTCTTTAAATCATATTTCCTGTGTTTGTCACCTCCCAAACCCCCACTGTAAATGCGTACATTTGTTCCCAACAAGTTCTTCCTCTTTGCTATGGGGTTGATTAAACGTTGACCCGAGCTTAGTTTAGTTTAGGGAAAAAATATGTTCAAAGTGTAAAGAAGCAGAAAACCAGAATGTTTATACTGAATGATTTATTTCTATTTACAAAAATACATTAATAAAATGGGATAGTAGAATATCAGTATAGGAGATGAAGGTATATGCAGAGATGAAGATAAATGATGTGAATAGAAACAAGATGTAGGTAAAGATTGGAGTACTTCTAGGCTACAGTAAAAAGAATGTGGACTGAGCTTCCCTTGAGGTGCTGAAAAAAACTGGCAGATATGCTTCATGGAGCTGGGGCAAAACTACATAGTTTGCATGTGGGGACTAGAATGTCTTTTGGTGGTAACAATGGTTGTTCTTTGACCAAGAAGAGAAAAGAATTATTCAATAATTACAATCCCGTCAGCCATAGTAGTCAGCCAAGGAAAGGTCGCAACATTTTTTTTTTCTAGGTAGGCCATTGGAGTTTCTGATTTCTGATTGTGTAGCAGGGGACAGTGGCACAGACTTGCAGAGCAGAGGGGTTTACCACCATATGGTCAAGCACACAGTGCTCGAACCTGTATATGTCCGAATGTAATTAGCGAATCTTGGCATGCAGAATGGTTGGAATGTCGCAAGAACACCGAATACAACATTTCTGACCGCTCTACATCCAGAAACGAGTGCTAACATGTGTCAAGGGGGGGGGGGGGGTTGCGATTCTCAACATCTGTGTTCGCAAATGTGGGATGTTGCCACACTCCTTTCAGACATTCGGGCTCGACCATTCCCCGGTCGACTATATGGTGGTAAACTGATCAGAGGATGTGCCATTTTTAACTCTTGTGCCATACAAGACTTGAGTTGTCATTAAAGCCTGTTGTAGTTGAGTCCTAAGGGTAGGTAAAGTCATCAAGGGAAGAGTGCCCATTGTGTTCTGTGACTAGAGGGATCGTTATAAGTTTTCTGCATGTGTTGGTAAAAGTGTACGTCCTTATACATGGTTCAGCCAGAGGAGCATGTGTTCCTTGGAGTGAAGCATGTATGTGCTATATTTTCAAGTGGACTATGCAGAAGGAAAAAAATCCAGCAGTCTTCTGCTTATCCCTCTTCTGCAGTGCTGCATCCTTCTGTTCGCCTTCTTATGAAGTAATCACTTTTTCTGAGGATTCCACTTTGGATACATAGTTTTGTTACTAGTTGCCCATAATCACCATAGTGGTTTCTTTTGTATATGAACCTTCAGCCATTCCTGTTAAAACAATTTATTTTTAGCTGTTAAGAATAGCATCCATTGGTACATTTTCACAAAGGTATTATGGTGTGAGAAATAAGTTAGTATACAGTGTCATTTTACACTTTGCATGTCAGATGAACAAGGTCCATTTAGATACCTTGTGTCTAGCTGTTATTGCATATAGTCTGCACATATCATTAAAAAAAAAACATAAGCAACATTTATGTGTTATTGTAACTATCCAAAAAGCAAATGTTGTACACGATTGGTTTGTTATCTTTAAAAAAAAGCTGACAACTAGAAGATCAGATGTTCTTCGTGTTTCACTGTTGCAGTCATCACATTTGCGTTATCTGCTTGCAGTAGCCCTCAGTTGGCCTGATTAACAAGGTCTTGGTTCCTGCATTGGTTGCTGTCTCTTCTTCCGTGACGTCAGGTAGTCAGGTGTATAAAACAGGCAGCCAACGCCATTACATCAGTCTTTCTTGTCGTGCGGTGCCTGAAGCAGAAGCAGTTCACAAGTGCCGGTTGGCCAACTCCTGAAATTTTCATTTTCGAGTTTCAGAACCAAAGTCTTCAACTAAAAGTTAAATACCCCGTTGGGGGAAATTTTTCTTGCTCTAAACCAATGTCAGTAAAAGTAAATAATTGCGATTCTTGTGGAAAGCAAATACCTCATAAAGATTTTCATTCGTACTGTATTCCTTGCCTAGGCCCTGACCACGACGTACCTCGCTATCAGTTTTGTGCCTTATTTTAACAGTGAACTATCTGTCATCGGTATATTTTCGCTTCTAAATATTTTGTTGCTCAGTTCAATTATCCAGATATGTCTTCGGTAAGCCAGCCGACTAACGACATCCCAAAAAAAACGCAAAGATAAAGACAGAGACAGGCCGCCTAGGTCCAAAGCTGCCGACTACGTTTCTCCTAAGCCAGTCGCCAGTTCGCCGGTACTCAGTGAGGTGCTTTCACAGCCCCTGATACCCGCTACTTCAGATTTGCAGGCCTCTACTGAGACCCATTCGGAGTCCAGTATGCAGCGAGATGCTTCAACTGTGGAACCTGCGGATGTCTCTACCTTGGATGGGTCTGGAGACGCTGTGCAGGCACCGGCTTCTGAGGGTGTATTCAGGCCTACTGACTTGCATATTAAACCAACTCCCATCTTCTTCTGCAAGGCCTAAAACTCGATCTACGCCTAGAAAACTGTTGCCCAGACCGCATGGTCAGGCCTCTATGCCTAAAAAACAAGTGATAAGAATGGCTGAAGACCTTATTACTCTAATCAGGGGAAGCCATCCTTCCCCTTCTAAGAAATCTAGGACTGAGTTTGCTTATGATACTTCTGACCAGGATTCTGAAATTTCTGCTTCCTCTGATGATCAGGATTTACCCTTATCTACCTATGAGGATTCTGATGCTGAGGACTCTATTCCCTCTGCTTCCCCCCCCAGAGGATTTCTCTTTTGGTGAAACCTTGCCTACTCTTAGGGAACTTTTTCGTTGGGAAAGTTAGGATTTCCTCAGATTCTAAAAAGAGGCTTAGGGATTTCTTAATCCTGCTTCAGCATAGGCCTTTATCTGTCCCTCCTGTACTAGACATTGTTGATGATGCCTTTTCGGAATCTAGCTTGGCCCCTGACTCTTTACCTCCTGCTCCCAGAAAACCTGATAGATATTACAGGGTTCCTGACTCTCACAAGTTCCTTTTCAAAAATCCTACTGTGGATCCTAAGGCCATTTCACAGGAACCCAAGGGCATTAAATCTACTACTGCCAAAAATCCTACCCCTTCTGATAGAGACTCCAAGGTGCTGGATAGATGGGGTAAGAAGGTATACACTTCTGCAACTTTGGCCATTAGGGCCTTAAACTAAAGTATCAGCAACATATTATTGGACTGCTTAAACAGAAAATTATTTTGATTCCTGATTGTGCTGAAAATAAGGATTTACAGGATTTAATGCTTTATGCTGAACAGGTTGGAAAACATACTTTGCAATGTGATTTTGATTCACTAGAGGCATCTTGCAGGGCTGCTGTCAGTGGGTTTGTACTTAGAAGGCATGCTTGACTTAAGGAGCAGTTCTTGCCAGATCATGTTAAAGCTAAATTACTGGATGCTCCCTTAAATCAGGACTGCCTGTTTGGCAACAAGGCAGATGAAGTTCTTAAAAAGATGGAGGAAAAGCTAAATCTATGCAAACTGTTAAAGATTTCTTACAAGTACAACCTTCCAAGATTCAGTAGGCATTGGCCCTCTAAGAATTGGTCCTTTCCTGCCTCTTCCAGGCCTTCTCAGTCCAAACCCAGATCCAGCAGAACACCCAGGCTTCAGTCCCAGGTTACGCACAGGACTAAGCAGTGGGGGGCCCCCACTTCCAAATCTGGGAGTAGTAAAACTCCCCCCTATGGTAAACTGTCTCAGTGACTTAACTTTAAAACTTCCAAGCACTTCTCAACTGACTGACCCTTTGGGGGGAAAGATTCCTCTACATGCAAAAAACTGGGAACTCATTACCCAGGACAAATGGGTTTTAAATATAGTTTCCCAAGGATACAGATTTCACTTCCACATGTTACCAACCCCAAACGGTTGGCCAGATTTACCCCCAAATCAGTGGGCAGAGGCTCAAAAGCAAGTACTCTCTCTCTTAATAATAAACGCTATTCAAACTGTACCTGAAGAGGAAAAGGGACACGGTTTCTATACCCAGAAAAGACAATTCTTCATGTCCTATCCTAGACCTGTCTACTTTAAACACCTTTTTGGTGATTCCAAAATTCAAGGTGCTAACTCTTCACCAGTAGCTTCCTATGCCTAGGCAAAGATGCCTGGTTGGCAACACTCTATTTAAAGGAAGCACACCTGCACATCCCAATCAGGGAATCTTGCAGAAGATACCTACACTTCAAAGCAGGCTACATGCACTATCAGTTCCCTGCACTGCCCTTTGGCTCATCTACTGCGCCCAGGGTATTCACAAAGTGCCTAGCTCCAGTCAATGCATTTTGCATGCAAAGAAATATTCAAATATACCCATACTTGGACGATTGTCTAATTCAGGCAGAAAGCCAGGACATACTTTTGAATTTTCTGGCTTTTGTACAAAGGATGCTAACTTGCCAGGGGTACACCATAAACGAAAAGAAATCACACCTGGTACCCTGTCAGCAAATTATATTCCTGGGAGCAAGCTTGAATACAACTTCCAAGATGGCTTTCCTCACGCCAGAGAAACAGATTAATTTGACAACCTACTTTAAACTAGTGGCCACAAAAACCCTGCTGTCTGCAAGGCAAATACTGCAAGCCTTGGGGTTCATGTGCTCCTGCATTCTTCTAATTCCATATGCAGGACTGCATATGAGGAAACTACAATGGTATCTAAAAAGCCTATGGTGTCAACATTCTCAGGATCTAGAAGCAATTATTCCTATCATACCTTGCCTACGGTTAAAGTTCCTTTGGTGGGCAGAGGCCTGCCACCAAAACAAGGGACTGCCATTCACTCTACCCCCTGCCACCTAAACCCCAACAACAGGCACATCAGACTATGCATGGGGGGCTCACCCGGCAGGGAAGTGCATTCAGGGCAAATGGAACCCAAGTCAAATGCACCTGCATATCAATCAAAAAGAAATGTTAGCTGTACAGAATGCTCTGACAGCCTTCAAGGACCACATTCTTCCAGGACAATTAATGGTAAAGACGGACAGCACCACTGTTGTGTTGCATAAACAAGCAGGGGGGTACCCATTCTTACCCTCTCTGCAGACTAGCCTTGGCACTGTGGAACACAGCCTTGAGCTACCAAGTGCATCTACAAGCTCAATTCCTGCCAGGAAAACTAAATACACTGGCAGATGGACTAAGCAGAAACCTCATGGACCCACACGGGTGGAAACTGGAACCAAAGACTTTCAGCATGTTGACAAACAAATAGGGGAGCCCAGATATAGACCTGTTTGACTCCCTCCTGAACTACCAATTAGACAAATTTTGCACAAGGACTCCCCACAAACAGGCTTGGAAAGTGCATGCTCTGTCCTTCAGCTGGAAAAAGCCATCAGTTTATACCTTTCCTCCTCTGCCTCTCCTCTCCAAATGACTACTAAAGATCAAACAGGGCAAACCAAGGACGATATTGATTGCACCAGACTGGCCACGCCAACACTGGTGTACCCCCTCTTGCACAGTGTGTCACTGCTGGCTCCATGGCACCTGCCTCAGACCCCTACCCTGTTGTCACAGCAGGAGAACCAGATTCTGCACCCTCAGCTTCAAACACTGAACCTAGCAGCCTGACTAATTAACCTAATCTCTCCTTTACCATCCCTCAGTAACCAGTGATGGATATCATTTAGAGGCAAGGAGGACTAGTACTAGAAAAGCTTATGCTGAAAAATGGAAAAGATTCTGTGCTTGGAATCAATCTCAAGGGATGAGCACAGCAGCACCCAACTTACCTCAGATTCTACAATACTTAACTGAGATGCTTCACAGGGGCTTTTCTTTTTTCTCCATCAAAATTCATGCCTCAGCTCATTATAACACAGAACCTCCCCTCTTCTCTCATCCACTGCTCAAGCAGTTCCTCAGAGGGGCCAAACATTTAAGACCACCAAGGATAGCCCCATCTCCTACCTGGGACCTTAAGTTTGTATTTGAGAAACTCAGTCTTCCTCCTTTCGAGCCAGCTGCTAGTGCAGATTTAAAATTCCTTTCTTGGAAAACAGCTTTCCTTTTAGCAATCACTTCAGCAAGAAAGGGTATCTGAATTACAGGCCCTTATGGCAGTGGAGCTTTCATCATCTTTCATGCGGACAGGGTGTCCCTCAGAACCAATCCCTCCTTCATGCCCAAGGTGGTATCCAGTGTGGCTCTTAATCAGTCTATTCATTTGCCAACCTTCTTTCCCAATCCACAGAACAAAGGGGAATGGATACTGCACTCCTTAGATGTGCACAGACAACTTAGATTTTACTTGGACAGGACTAAACCTCAAAGGAAATCTGAATAACTGCTGGTGGCATTTGCTGCAGGGACAGAGGGGAAGGCTATTTTAAAGTAAGCCATTTCTAAATGGATAGGCCATTGCATTCATTTCTGCTATAAGCACCATGGAAAACCTATCCCACAGGGGATCAGACCCCATTCAACCGGGGCTGCATCTACCTCTACAGCCTTTCTCAGAGGTGTCCCTACCAGGGACATCCTAGAAGCTGCTACCTTGAGTTCTGCACATACTTTCACCAAGCATTACCATTTGCCAATTTTCTCTAAATCCAGAGCTGGCTTTGCCCCTGCAGTCTTGCAGGGCCTTATAGCTGGTCCTAATGCTATCTAAATTCCTCCTCCCATACTTAACTTTGGGAATCTACCCAAATGTGATGACTGCAACAGTGAAACACTAAGAATATAGTACAGTTATGCACACTTACCATAAATGTAGATGTTCGAGTGTATTCACTGTTGCAGTCCTAGTTACCCTCCCTCCAGCCCCCGTCCTTTTTTTGGCTATACCTCTACTCTCCTTTACTATGCTTAAAAGCTTTTTGGTGCATTTGCTTTTTTTTGGAGGCATATCCTTATATCCTTATAGATATAGATATATATATAGATATGTATGGGATCCGGACACATGCTCGACTAGCATATGTCCGAATCACAAAACATCAAACACACATACACGAAAGCGCTTAACATCGGCAAGCGCTTCCGTGTGTGTGCCTGTTTCGTAGATCGGACTACAGTGCGGGTAAGGGAAAATTTCCTTTTCCCCACTGTAGTTGCGATCTCGGAGTGGGAATAATAAAGTGGGGGTGCAGGGGCAAAGCAGAAACGTAGATTTTTTTTTTTTAAACTACACATACACAGAAGTGCTTTTCGATGTTAAGCACTTTCGTGTATGTGTGTTCGATGTTTTGTAATTCGGACATATGCTAGTCGAGCATGTGTCCTAGACCCATATATATATATATATATATATATATATATATATATATATATATATATATATATATATATATATATATATATATATATATATATTTTATTGCTTCCCATTAAGGGTGCACCTGGCATCTGGGGCAAGAAAAACTGATGTAATGGCGTCGGCTGCATGTTTTATACCCCTGACTACCTGGCGTCATGGAAGAAGAGACCGACGCAAGACCCAAGAATTTGTTAATCAGGCTGACTGAGGGCTACTGCAAGCAGATAACCCAAATGTAATGACTGCAACAGTGAATACACACTAACATCTACATTTATGGTAAGTGTATACAGCTGTACTTTTTGCTGCGAATACCGTGGATATATCCCATAAGATTACTAAATTATAAGAGTTTGTACATATTTTGCTGTAGTGCGCGGCACCAAAAATCAATATTCAGAATTAAATAAAAATTCAAGATCCTGTTTTGTAGTTGTCAAACATTACTATGGTGAAGGTACATTTCCTCTGAATAATTTTCTAGTTTAAAGTTTGTAAGCTTTCTTATAGCTGTTACGTTTTGTGAGGTATTTGAAGGATGGTTTGGACAATAATAAAATCTTTCCTGACTCTGCAGGCATTCCTGTTCAACTCTCCAGGCATTGACTGCTGTAATTAATTAGTCATTACTGCTTAGTGGACAAAGAGTTAATCTGGTCCATTTGTGAAACTGGCTGGCTTCCAGTGACAAAAAGGAGAACCCGATCAGTATAATTTATCCTGACTTCACCAGGGCATTAAACTGCTTTACAGTAACTTCATGGGAAAACTGATAAGCTTATGGTTGGAACATAGACTGATTAAATAAATAAGGAATTGACTAATTGATAGGCATTGTGAGATGGTCTGGGAGAATGTTGTATGAGCAGACAGTAATTGTGATGCTGTAAGGTTCCTTGTTTGGGATGTTTCTGATTATTTTTTCAGCTGTCAGAATCAGCCTATTTAACATTATAACATATAGAGTGATGATCAAGGCTGTGCAGTGTTTATGTTGTGACGTAATGCACTTTGTTAGTGATGATCAAGGCTGTGCAGGCGTGTTTATGTTGTGACTTAATGCAGTTTGTTAGTGATGATCAAGGCTGTGCAGGTGTGTTTATGTTGTGACAATGCAGTTTGTTAGTGATGATCAAGGCTGAACAGGTGTGCTTATGTTGTGACTTAATGCAGTTTGTTTGAGCATATTGAGCCCATCTGGGGTATAGTTCAAAAAATGGGGAGAAGTTAGAAGTAGAAAAAGTCCTGAATGTTATGATCACCTCTTGCTGAATTGTGCTGTGGGTGTAAAATTTGTTAGCAATCTCCAGATGAATATTTGTTAGATATTTCCATTGATGTATACTATGAAGATAAAGTTGCCATTGTTCCATTTTGTGTAGCTCTTTTGAGGCTTGGTCAGAATTGCTTATCTCTTAAGAACATCAGGCTTGTTGTGTGTGCAGCAGAAGGTTGCCAAGGTTTAATAGAATTGTAGATAATGCAGTATAAGGAAAGACTCTTGAGTACTGCAGATGTGCAGACTGTAGACATAGGGAAATATAGTGACATAATGTGGAAGGTGCAGTCCCATCTTATGCAGTTGGGGGTGTTGATCTGAAGCGGGGGAATTGTATGAGGAGGGTAGCAAGTCAAATGGAAACATTTAAGGCTTCCTGCATCTGAAAGTGTTACTGGAAATGGGCTTTAGGTTGCTTTTTTTTTGAGGAAGCAGTGAGCTGTTGTTATCCAGAAGAAGTTCACAGATACCTGAGGAAAAGTGGATGAACAGAAGTAGTGGAAAGGAGAACTACAGATGCATAGACTGTGCTGCTGCTGCTTTTGATTAAATTTGATGGACTGGAGATGGTCTTTGAATTTCCGTGTGATTGTACACTTCATTGGTAAGTTTGAATTCTAATCTTTTTCAATCTGTTTTATTTTCCTCACGGTCCTTACTGACTTTCTTTTCCACTCCCCTCATGTCCCAGAAGTTTTATTAACTCATTTGTTCCACTTTTCCCATTTAGCCTTAGCATCTAACATTAGCACATGGGAGAGGGTCTCCTCCTTCCAAAAGGGAATAGCTTATTGGTGTCTGCTTAGTGTTCTCCAAGCATGGGTTGAGAGTTAAGTGACAGTGAGTCATATTTCAGCTTATTGTTTTTATGTAGTGCCTAACTTCTTCACCCACACCTGCATACCTGAGGGCCTACTATTTCTTCTTTCCACCTTATCCTTCATATGTTTTTCTTTATAACAACACCCTTCCCCCATTTCAGTAACTGATTGAGCCAGCAGGGCTGTAGTCTGTGTTTTGTCTTTCTACACCAGTGAGCGAAAAAACCCTAGAAGTCTGATCTTTCCCTACCGTTTAACCTTTTTACAGCTTAAGAGAGAGTAAAATTGATTCCTTCTGTAAATTGAGAAGAGTTTCAGGCTTTACTTGTTTGGCTGTTATAGACAGAGCTTTATTTCAAAAGAGGTGGTCTATCATCAATACCCGGCTTTTTGCCAGAAATAACTAATACTTCCATTAGCATGCCATGCACAAATTGATGAGGATATAAATTTACTTATTTGAGCACTGCAGTTTATATTTTTCCATGCATATGTACTATTTGAGATGATTTACAGAACTGCATCTTGGAGAACAAAGACGTGTTCCCTTGCTATCCTAACAAGACTGTAGGCCACCTTTAATGAGCCACTTCTGCCTGACATGTTCTGAAGTACGCTTTCAGCTTCACATTCTCTCTCTCTCTCCGAGTCCAAATAGCCTTTTTTAACAAAGAATTCTGAGCAGCTAGTGGCTATCTCTGGAGGCGAGTGATTCTTCCAAAATATTAAACTTGCTTGCTTTCATTAGCTGATAAGGTTCCTTGTCATAAATTATTCACATACTGTATTTGTATTTGTCAGAGCTTGTGAAAGCCGAGATTACCAGAATCAAAAAGTGCTAGTTTGTCTTCTGCCTTTGAATAGGTGTGTAGATTCTCATCTCCACTGTCTCATTAGAAAGACATCTTGCTGTGTGAGGTTCGGGAGTGACAGCAATTTATTAGATTTTTAGAGAGATTTTTCTGTGTTGTATGACATAATTTATTTTATATGCCTTTTGCGCTGTTCCTGATGACACTGGCTTCTCCCATCTTACAGAAGCTCATTCATTTTTCTTGTGGTGGGGATAATCTCCAGATCCCCCATGGTAAGAGCTGAGTGAGAGTGGGGGCATCATTCTGACAAGCCATGAGGAAGATACCCTATTGTAAGAGCTGAGTGAGAATGGGGGCATCATTCTGACAAGCCATGAGGAAGATCCCCTATGGTAAGAGCTGAGTGAGAGTGGGGGCATCATTCTGACAAGCCATGAGGAAGATCCCCTATGGTAAGAGCTGAGTGAGAATGGGGGCATCATTCTGACAAGCCATGAGGAAGATCCCCATGGTAAGAGCTGAGTGAGAATGGGGGCATCATTCTGACAAGCCATGAGGAAGATCCCCTATGGTAAGAGCTGAGTGAGAATGGGAGCATCATTCTGACAAGCCATGAGAAAGATCCCCTATGGTAAGAGCTGAGTGAGAATGGGGGCATCATTCTGACAAGCCATGAGGAAGATCCCCTATGGTAAGAGCTGAGTGAGAATGGGGGCATCATTCTGACAAGCCATGAGGAAGATCCCCATGGTAAGAGCTGAGTGAGAATGGGGGTATCATTCTGACAAGCCATGAGGAAGATCCCCAGGGTAAGAGCTGAGTGAGAATGGGGGCATCATTCTGACAAGCCATGAGGAAGATCCCCAGGGTAAGAGTTGAGTGTGAATGGGGGCATCATTCTGACAAGCCATGAGGAAGATCCCCATGGTAAGAGCTGAGTGAGAATGGGGGCATCATTCTGACAAGCCATGAGGAAGATCCCCATGGTAAGAGCTGAGTGAGAATGGGGGCATCATTCTGACAAGCCATGAGGAAGATCCCCATGGTAAGAGCTGAGTGAGAATGGGGGCATCATTCTGACAAGCCATGAGGAAGATCCCCCATGGTAAGAGCTGAGTGAGAATGGGAGCATCATTCTGACAAGCCATGAGGAAGATCCCCAGGGTAAGAGCTGAGTGAGAATGGGGGCATCATTCTGACAAGCCATGAGGAATATCCCCATGGTAAGAGCTGAGTGAGAATGGGGGCATCATTCTGACAAGCCATGAGGAAGATCCCCATGGTAAGAGCTGAGTGAGAATGGGGGCATCATTCTGACAAGCCATGAGGAAGATCCCCATGGTAAGAGCTAAGTGAGAATGGGGTCATCATTCTGACAAGCCATGAGGAAGATCCCCATGGTAAGAGCTGAGTGAGAATGGGGGCATCATTCTGACAAGCCATGAGGAAGATCCCCATGGTAAGAGCTGAGTGAGAATGGGGGTATCATTCTGACAAGCCATGAAGAAGATCCCCATGGTAAGAGCTGAGTGAGAATGGGGGCATCATTCTGACAAGCCATGAGGAAGATCCCCCATGGTAAGAGCTGAGTGAGAATGGCGCATCATTCTGACAAGCCATGAGGAAGATCCCCATGGTAAGAGCTGAGTGAGAATGGGGGCATCATTCTGACAAGCCATGAGGAAGATCCCCCATGGTAAGAGCTGAGTGAGAATGGGGGCATCATTCTTACAAGCCATGAGGAAGATCCCCATGGTAAGAGCTGAGTGAGAATGGGGGCATCATTCTGACAAGCCATGAGGAAGATCCCCATGGTAAGAGCTGAGTGAGAATGAGGGCATCATTCTGACAAGCCATGAGGAAGATCCCCATGGTAAAAGCTGAGTGAGAATGGGGGCATCATTCTGACAAGCCATAAGGAACATCCCCCATGGTAAGAGCTGAGTGAGAATGGGGGCATCATTCTGACAAGCCATGAGGATGATCCCCATGGTAAAAGCTGAGTGAGAATGGGGGCATCATTCTGACAAGCCATGAGGAAGATCCCCATGGTAAGAGCTGAGTGAGAATGGGAGCATCATTCTGACAAGCCATGAGGAAGATCCCCATGGTAAGAGCTGAGTGAGAATGGGGGCATCATACTGACAAGCCATGAGGAAGATCCCCCATGGTAAGAGCTGAGTGAGAATGGGGGCATCATTCTGACAAGCCATGAGGAAGATCCGTAAGAGCTGAGTGAGAATGGGGGCATCATTCTGACAAGCCATGAGGAACATCCCCCATGGTAAGAGCTGAGTGAGAATGGGGGCATCATTCTGACAAGCCATGAGGAAGATCCCCATGGTAAAATCTGAGTCAGAATGGGGGCATCATTTTGACAAGCCATGAGGAAGATCCCCATGGTAAGAGCTGAGTGAGAATGGGGGCATCATTCTGACAAGCCATGAGGAAGATCCCCCATGGTAAGAGCTGAGTGAGAATGGGGGCATCATTCTGACAAGCCATGAGGAAGATCCCCCATGGTAAGAGCTGTGTGAGAATGGGGGCATCATTCTGACAAGCCATGAGGAAGATCCCCCA
Source organism: Protopterus annectens (assembly GCF_019279795.1). NCBI lineage: Eukaryota > Metazoa > Chordata > Ceratodontiformes > Protopteridae > Protopterus > Protopterus annectens. The sequence continues at coordinate 1,104,007,454 of NC_056737.1, read as the reverse complement.
TGGTAAGAGCTGTGTGAGAATGGGGACATCATTCTGACAAGCCATGAGGAAGATCCCCCATGGTAAGAGCCGAGTGAGAATGGGGGCATCATTCTGATAAGCCATGAGGAAGATCCCCATGGTAAGAGCTGAGTGAGAATGGGGGCATCATTCTGACAAGCCATGAGGAAGATCCCCATGGTAAGAACTGAGTGAGAATGGGGGCATCATTCTGACAAGCCATGAGGAAGATCCCCATGGTAAGAGCTGAGTGAGAATGGGGGCTTCATCCTGACAAGCGATGAGGAAGATCCCCATGGTAAGAGCTGAGTGAGAATGGGGCATCATTCTGACAAGCCATGAGGAGGATCCCCATGGTAAGAGCTGAGTGAGAATGGGGGTCATCATTCTGACAAGCCATGAGGAAGATCCCCATGGTAAGAGCTGAGTGAGAATGTGGGGGCATCATTCTGACAAGCCATGAGGAAGATCCCCCATGGTAAGAGCTGAGTGAGAATGTGGCATCATTCTGACAAGCCATGAGGAAGATCCCCATGGTAAGAGCTGAGTGAGAATGGGGGCATCATTCTGACAAGCCATGAGGAAGATCCCCATGGTAAGAGCTGAGTGAGAATGGGGGCATCATTCTGACGAGCCATGAGGAAGATCCCCATGGTAAGAGCTGAGTGAGAATGGGGGCATCATTCTGACAAGCCATGAGGAAGATCCCCCATGGTAAGAGCTGAGTGAGAATGGGGGCATCATTCTGACAAGCCATGAGGAAGATCCCCATGGTAAGAGCAGAGTGAGAATGGGGGCATCATTCTGACAAGCCATCAGGATTTCTTGTGTCCTGACTTCATCCCAGCTATGAGAGCTGTTTTCTCCTTCCGTGGATAGGGATGTGTGCGACCCGCATCATCATGGGGAGCTACAGTGCCTTCTCTACCCACAAGTGCATGTGCCTGTGCACTTGATCAACAAAGGCTACCACAGGTTGGTGGCTCAGCAAGCCACACACTTGCCCTCGGGCTGCATGCCCTGCTTCTTCCTCCAAAGGATTGCTGCATCATGTGGCCAGCTCTGTCCCTTCCCTCCAAGGATAGTCGCACCTATCCTCCAAGCCAGCTCCGTTAAGCACCAGAGCAGCTAATCGAAGTAGAGTCACGTAGGTCATAGTCGGGGCTTTATTCCTGTCTGCCACCAGGTTGGTTCAGATTGTATAAGTGATTTTCAGCAAAGAGCGAGCTCAGTATGTAAATGTAACATGTTGCTCCCAGATCCAGTGCTTGTGAGACACTGCATTCTTAAATTAAAGCATAAACGACATTAATAGCATGCACTGAACATTTTCCTCTGCTGTCATTTTTAAACTGCATTTTCATAGAAGAGGGGTCAGGCAAGCACTGGACATTAATATAAGTCATGTCATAGTATATTTCTCTGAGTAAAGAAAAGTTTGGCAGAAAACAGAGCTTTGTGAGACTATCAGTAGGTGCAAATCCACTACATGTGGCAGGAGATCCAAATGTGCTGTAGATCAGAGCACCTTTCACTATATTAAAGACTGTCCAAACAGAAGTGAAATTTAAATAAAGGAAGATGTATATGAAAATTGCAACATAAGTTGCTAAAGAGACCATTTCAGATAAAATTTTTGAAATAAATTCTTTTGGGTTGACTGTGATTGATACTACTTACAGATGAACCATTTATAAAGAAAGAAGGCTCGATGATTTTTTCAGTAAACTGAATCAGATTAAATTTGGAAAGGTGTAGAAAACTGATGTACCTAGTAGTAGAGCTTTCAAGTCTGGCAATAAAAATGTAGCATTTTCACCAACATACTAAAGATACCATAGGGCAAATCAGGTGTGATATTAAAAGAGAAGTACTTCCACTTGAGAACTTTAAGTAAGATGTTCTAGGCCTGAAAAATTTCAAAGCACTAATGTTTAGTTATCCAGCGACACTTGACTTCACTAGCTGTATATGTTATTGCTTCAGCATTCTAGATAAAGACTTTGAGTCATTGCAAAGTTAAGGCCGCCATAGTTTCAGAGAACCATGACTGGGGAAGAAAAGCAGACAAATTTAAAGAAACTGTCTTCACTTTGGACAAGGTTTTAGGTTCATAGGTTGGCAAGTACTAGCTATCGGCCCTAGGGCCTATACAAGCCTAGCCATAACAATTCCATGGCTGTTTCTTCCCACAGTATTTACTTCCCTGTACCCCTGTCTAGCAGGGCGACTGACATGATCCCGGGGGTGAATTTCCCATCTCCCATCCAGTCTTCAAGGTTACTTTTGAAGAGGGCCAAAGAGGTGCTCTGTTTGACATGTATGGGCAGTCTATTCCGAGGTCTGGGGAATCGCTGGGTCAGGAACATATCCCTCCAGCATGTTATGTTCAGTGTGATGACAAGGTTTAGATCCCTGGAGCATGTGGCTCTGAGGGATTGGGATTTCTTTAAGTGTAGCATTTCCAACAGCTCTGGATTTGACATGGGCCTTGTATGTTAAGCAGAGATCGTGTTTGAGTAGACGATGTGCAACAGAGTATAGCTAGAGTTTTTTTAGACAAGTCAGCATAGGGTGTCTGCTTTAGGCCTGTGATTCTTTTAGTGAGGTATTTCTTTGGCCTTTCCAGTTATTGCAGATGTCTTGAGTGGTACATACCAAACAGGGCGTTGTATTCTATAATGGGTCTAATGAGGGATGAGTACAGTGGGACAATGACCTCCTTTTTTCTGGATGAAAAGCCCTTAGTGATGAGGTGTGCCACATATAAGGATTTCCTGACTGTTGTGGCGATGTGGTTATCGAAGGTGAGACCACTGTTCACCTGTTTCCCCAAGTCTCATCACACTTTTGGTGTTTAGTGTACTGCCACCTATGTGGTAATTCACGGGTACATGTTTTTTCTCAAAGGGGATAACTATACAGTCTGAAGTTGTTAATCATCTTCCATTCCTCACTGATGGGTACGGTTCCGAACCCTCGGAACCGAGTCGACCAAATGCCAAGCTAGCATACACCAAACTCTCGAGCCACGCTACTACCCACAATGCCCTTCATCCCATACCTCAGAACTCGTTTGCCGCACAGCCATATAGCAGTGTTTTCAGCGAGCTCTCCAGCTAAGTAGTTTTGACTTATATAAACTGTGTATTTCTCCCCTAATGTCTCTACTAGTGTTTTTCTCATAGTCTAGCTCTACCCACAGGTATTCCTTTTCTTACCGTTTTTGGTATTTTCTTGCCTTTCCTTACTTTTTACCACCCTCGTGGTAACTCTTCATACCATTGCTGGTAGTCTGGCCTTTCCTTACTTTTACCACCCTCGTGGTAACTCTTCATACCATTGCTGGTAGTCTGGCCTTTCCTTACTTTTTACCACCCTCGTGGTAACTCTTCATACCATTGCTGGTAGTCTGGCCTTTCCTTACTTTTTACCACCCTCATGGTAACTCTTCATACCGTTGCTGGTAGTCTGGCCTTTCCTTACTTTTTACCACCCTCGTGGTAACTCTTCATACCATTGCTGGTAGTCTGGCCTTTCCTTACTTTTTACCACCCTCGGGGTAACTCTTCATACCATTGCTGGTAGTCTGGCCTTTCCTTACTTTTTACCACCCTCGTGGTAACTCTTCATACCATTGCTGGTAGTCTTGCCTTTCTCTCCCTCTCTCCTTTTGTCTTAGTGAGTGCTAGTATGTCAGAGAAAAAGGGTACTTCAAGTTTTAAACACTGCACGTCATGCAGTGGTAAATTACTGAACAGCGACTTGCATTTTAAATGCGTTTATTGTTTGGGCGTTTCGCACCTTTCTGCGACTCCCACACATGATATTTGTGCAAGTTTTAGTCAACGGACGTTGAATGAATGGTGCAACAAATTGATTCTGAAAGGATTGCTTTCCGCTCATTTCTCGGAGGCTATTTCTGCGGAAGTCTCAACCCCTCCAGTCAAGGACAAGAAGCATCCCCACTCAGACCTCTCTTCACCGGCCGGTGACAGGGGCAAGACCCATCGATCTGAGGCCTGTACATCTTTCTCCGAGCATCAGCTCGCTGCCTCTGTGCCACCGATTTCGGCGCCAAGCATAGTTTCTAGGAAGTCTGAATTGTCTGTTCCGGGCACAGCACCGATGAGTACTGAACCGCTGATTATTTCGGTTCCAACCAGTCTGGATGTCCTTCAAGGATGCATCTGCAGTCCTTACAAATGGGTTGTCCTGTCGTCAGGCAGCCCTTCGGTCGGCCGGATTCCAAAGTCTGGGTCTGGCCTCGGCTGGTGTCGCACTTCGCCCGACGTCATCTCTGCTGGTCTTCGGGTATAAAGGCATCAGCCGACGCCATTTTCCTCAGTCTTTCTTGCCGCGTGGCGCCCGAAGCAGAAGCTGTTCGCAAGTGCCAGTCGGTCAGATCCAGAGATTACTACTACCGAATACTACTTCGAAGACTTCTAAAAAGCTAAGTACCCCGTTGGGGACTTTTTCTTGCCTCAGCCGATGTCAGAAAAAGTGAATAACTGTTTAACTTGTGGGAAACAAATACCTCATAAAGATTTCCACTCTTACTGCTTACCTTGTTTAGGCCCAGACCACGACGTAGCAGCTTGTTTAGCCTGTGCTTCCTTCAACCGACGAACGCTTAGGCGTCGGTCGGAGTTTGCTGAACAGTTTTTCGGCTCAGATTTTGCGTACATTATGCTGTCGGATCCTCCGACTACTCAAATTGTTAAGAAACGCAAAGAAAAGGACCGACACTCGCGGTCCGCGGTTTCGGCCGAAACCACGGTTAAGCAAACCGCGAGTGTCTCTGTTTCGGCCGAAACCGAGCAAACGGGTCAATCTACAGCCGAATCCATGACTACTACCGAGGCCCCTTCTACCCTAGTTGAATCGGCCTCTGAAGTTTTGCCTACTAATGTGGTTTCTCTAGAATTATCGGACACCATCCCTTTGGATGTCTCTACCCCAGCACGTGGTGCTGCTAGGCCTCCTGCAGCCATGTCTATAAAGGCCTTTGCCAGGGCTAAAGCAGCCAAAACTGCTAAGTCTGTGCCTGTTAAGCCCCCCTCTCACAGGCCCAGTTCCAGTTCCCAAATGCTTACTCTGGCAGGGGATCTCATCTCTTTAATAAGGGAGTCCCAATCTCACCCAGACAGGGGCTCTCAACCTCCAGAAAAGAGACCTAGAGCAGAGCCCCTGAGCCAGTGTCCTCAGATGACTCTTCTGATGATACAGACAATACAGACCATCCAGAGGCTCCTTTTTCTACTTATGAAGATTCCGATGCTGAAGAATCTATTCCTTCTGCCTCTCCACCAGAGGAATTTTCCTTTGGGGAAACCTTACATGCCATGAGAGAGCAATTCCAATGGCAGGGACAAGATTTCTCAGATTCAAGAAAAAGGCTTAGGACCTTTTTACACTTACCGCAACATAGGCCCTTAGCTATACCTCCAGTTCTTCCTGTTGTGGATGATGCATTTAATGATGCTTGCACTGCTCCTGATACTTTACCTCCAGCCCCTGCTAAGCCCGATAGGTTTTACAGGGTACCGGACACTCATCACCACTTATACAAGGCTCCTTTTGCAGATCCTGAGACTATCTCCCAGGGGCCTAAGGCAGTAGCTTCGACCTCAGCGAAAAACCCTCTCCCTTCTGAAAGGAATCCAGGTCCTTAGAGAGATGGGGTAAAAAAGTATACACCTCTGCTACTCTCTCAGCTAGAGCTTTGAACTGTCAGTTTCATATGATCCAATACCAAGAGTTTATGCTTGATCAGTTAACTAAGAAACTGTCCTCTGATGATTCCTTAGATAGGAAATATGTTCTAGAAATGGTGAATAACATTCAGCAGGTTAGTAACCATTCTTTAAAATGTGGCTATGATGCACTGGAGGCTTCATTTAGATCAGCCATGACTGGCACAGTTATAAGAAGGCATGCATGGTTGAAAGAACAGGTCTTGCCGGATCATGTTAAAGCAAAGCTATTAGATGCTCCTATGGATAAGGTCAGTCTATTTGGTTCTCCTGCCCAACAAGTAATGAAGAAAATGGAAGAGAAGGCAAAATCTGTACAAACAGTTAAAGATTTCTTACAGGTTCAGCCCCCAAGGTTTAGCAGGAACTGGCCTTCCAAAAATTGGTCCTTTCCAGACTCCTCTAAAACTCAGAGAGGCAGAAATAGACGTTCCAGAGGCAGAAATCAATCCAGAGGAGGTGCCTACAGGGGACGCCAGTGGCAAGGCAATAACCAATGAGGCACAGATACAACCACTGCCACTGCAACAGGACAATCACAGTGACTTGGCTCTCACACCGCCTACCAGGGAACAAATAGCAGCACCCTTAGGCGGAAAGTTAGCCTTATTTTCAAAAAACTGGCACTATATCACAAGAGACAAGTGGATTTTGAAAACTATAGACCAAGGCTACAGGTTTCATTTCCACACCTTACCAGTAAAAAGAGGAATGCCAAACCTACCACCAAATCAAAAGACAGAAGCTCTAAAACAAATAGCTCAATTAACAAAGATGAGAGCTGTGGAAAGGGTACCACCTACAGAACAGGGCAAGGGATTTTACTCCAGACTCTTCCTAGTACCAAGAAAAGAGAAAAGTTGGAGACCTATTCTCGACCTGTCCGCTTTAAACACATTCATCATTGTTCCAAAATTCAAAATGCTGACCCTACAGCAACTTCTTCCCATGCTGGGCAAGGACTATTGGCTGGTAACTCTAGATCTCAAGGAGGCATACCTGCACGTCCCCATACGACCAAATTGCAGAAGATACCTCAGATTTCTTGCAGGATCAGAGCATTATCAATTCTCAGCATTGCCTTTTGGCTTATCTACTGCGCCCAGAGTGTTCACGAAATGCCTGGCATCAGTAATCGCTCATTGCAGGCTTCAGGGAATCCAAATTTATCCATACCTGGACGACTGCCTGATACAAGCGGACAACAAAAGCAAGCTGACACAAGACTTACAAAGAGTCATTTGCTTACTACAAGCCCTGGGATACACAGTCAATTTAAAAAAGTCAAGACTGATACCATCCCAAACAAGAACATTCTTGGGTGCAGAATTGGACACAGTAAAACAGATGGCATTCCTAACTGCAGAAAAACAAGAACAACTTCCTCTTTACTTCTTGGCATTAACAAAGCAGAACAAACTAACAGCAAGGAAAGTACTGCAGGCCTTGGGCTTCATGGCATCCTGCATAATCCTGGTCCCCCATGCCAGACTGCATATGAGAAAGCTACAGTGGTATCTAAAGAATTTATGGTCTCAACACAGGCACAGCTTAGAAACCGAAATACCACTAATCCCATGCCTGAAACAAGAGTTCCTATGGTGGGCTCAGGCATGCCAGTCAAACCCAGGTTTGTCCTTCCACAACATTCAAACAAGCCAAACCATCACAACGGACGCCTCAGACCTCGGTTGGGGCCCACATGCTGGACAAGTGCATTCAAGGCTTATGGACTCCAGATCAGCTGCACCTGCACATAAATCAAAAAGAAATGCTGGCAGTAAAACTAGCAATCCAGAATTTCAGACCATTCCTCAAAGAAGGCCAATTGATGATAAGGACAGACAACACCACAGTCATGTGGTACATCAACAAACAGGGAGGCACTCATTCATAACCCCTATGCCGAATGGCTCTGGACCTATGGAATATGGCTCTGAGCTACAACATTCAGTTACAGGCAATATTTGTACCGGGAAAAGAAAACATCCTAGCAGACATGTTAAGCAGAACTACCTCGGATGCTCACGAATGGATGCTACACCCGGACATCTTCAAGGCCATCACAAAGAAATGGGGAATGCAACAAATAGACCTATTCGCATCCCCACTCAATCACCAGCTCAAGAAATTCTGCACAAGGACATACCACCCACTTGCTTGGAAGGTGGACTCTCTATCCTTCAGTTGGAAAGGCCTGACAGCATATGCATTTCCACCTCTTCCTTTGATGCACAAGGTACTACTGAAAATCAAAGAGGAACGTCCAAGGATAATTCTGATAGCTCCAAATTGGCCAAGACAACATTGGTATCCATTGCTGAGGAGCATGTCTCGGGGGGAAACGTGGACACTACCCCTGATTCCTTTGATGTTAACTCAGAGCGACTACAACATCCTGCATCCAAACCTGAAAACTCTGCATCTGACTGCCTGGAACATTACATAAGAGCAACTAACCCAGATTTATCCCAAAGGGTTAAAGACATTATCCTTGAGGCCCGCAGACCTTCAACAAGAAGGAACTATGCAGGAAAATGGAAAAGGTTTGTTATTTGGAGTACTGAAAGAGGGAAAGATGTGTCAAAGGTAGATATTGCCAACATCCTGGAGTATTTGGCAGAGCTTCTCCATACAGGCCTGTCCTATTCCTCCATCAAGATACATGCATCAGCTATTTCTGCAGAATACAGCTTCGATCCCCCTGTCTTCTCACACCCTCTACTCAGGCAGTTCCTGAGAGGAATTAAGAATGTAAAACCTCCTAGGAAACCACCATTACCAGCATGGGACTTGAACTTTGTGCTAGAAAAATTGACACTCCCTCCATTCGAACCAGCAGCAACAGCAGATCTTCAACACCTATCCTGGAAAACTGCTTTCCTACTGGCAATTACTTCAGCAAGAAGGGTTTCGGAACTACAGGCTTTAATGGCAGTACAACCCTTCCTAATCTTCCATCAAGATAGAGTGTCCATGAGAACTAATCCTACATTTATGCCTAAGGTGGTATCCAGAGTGTCTCTAAACCAGGCAATCCACCTACCTACCTTCTTTCCCAATCCACAGAACAGGGGGGAAAGACTGCTGCATACCTTGGATGTACATAGACAGTTGCGCTACTACCTGGACAGAACCAAGGGCAATAGAAAAACTGACCAGCTTCTAGTAGCTTATGCAACAGGAAGGGAAGGAAAAGCAATTTCCAAACAGACAATCTCCAAGTGGATAGGAAATTGCATAAGATTCTGTTACTCCTACCATGGAAAGCAAATTCCACAGAACATAAGGCCTCATTCTACAAGGGCTACAGCCACTACCACAGCTTTCTTACGAGGAGTGGCTACCAAGGACATTATTGAGGCTGCTACTTGGACCTCCGTGCATACATTTGCCAAGCATTATAACTTACCTCTATACTCTAGATCCCGAGCAGGGTTTGCCACTGCTGTTTTGCAAGGGATCCTAACTACACCATAATTCTTCTTCCTCCTCCCTAGTTTGGCTATGGTATTCTACCCATTTGTAAGGACTGCAGATGCATCCTTGAAGGACATAGTACAGTTTTGTACCTACCATAAATGTAGATGTCCGAACAGGATAGCATCTGCAGTCAGGATTACCCACCCTCCTTCCCCTCTGTGGTACTCCTAGGGTATTTGCCCACCTAATAGCTAGCTGGGGGGGGATCTCTTATGGTGTATTTGTTTGTATATATGTACATACATGCTTATTTTTTGTTTGCCTTCTACTTTTTTGGAAACATTGGCATTTACCCAAACATTTAGCTATCCAAGAGGGCAACTGGCATCTGGGGCAAGAAACACTGAGGAAAATGGCGTCGGCTGATGCCTTTATACCCGAAGACCAGCAGAGATGACGGGCGAAGTGCGACACCAGCCGAGGCCAGACCCAGACTTTGGAATCCGGCCGACCGAAGGGCTGCCTGACGACAGGACAACCCATTTGTAAGGACTGCAGATGCTATCCTGTTCGGACATCTACATTTATGGTAGGTACAAAACTGTACTTTCTGGACACCTCGGCATCGACCTCACCTTTACAGACACCAGCTCCGATGACCTCGGATCCGATTTTGACTACTACTACGATTGTGATTTCGGCTCTGAGCCCCCTCTCGGTGCCGACCTTACCATTTACTGAATTCAAATCAGAATCCTCGGCTCCTTTGAGTTCCTTACCACGGACCAGGTATTCATTTTCTGTGGACCTGTTTGCCGGCCAAGCCTACAGTCCCTTTCTGGACCAGCCTGAATCCCTTTCCGGGATATCGGTTAGGTCTGCCAGGAGCGTTTCCGAAATAGACATTGTTCGTCTCATTGATCAGGTATTGACTGCAAGAAGAATCTCCAGACCCTGTTCTGCTCTGGGTGTTGGGATTTTTCCTCCTTCAACTCCTTCGTATTCTCCTGCTGGGGATCCTTTGGTTCGAAGGCCCCCTTGCCCGTTGCTTTCAACAGGACCCCTTCCTTCGGCACCGACTACTATGATGCCTGAAGCATCTAAGCCCTGGTGGGTGTCAGTTCCGACAGCATCCCACCTTACTCAACCCCTTGCTTTGGGGGTGGAATACACTGTTCCGGCCCCGGCACTGACGGTCCTTTCGGTTCCAGTGTCGGATCCTAGAGTTATATCCACACCAAACCCTTCTCAAACTCCAGTCTCGGCGGTGGGCCATTCGGAGTGGGGTGTGACCTCGGTTCCGATTCAGTCCTCTTCTGTTCCGGGCTCCCATCCCTCTTTGGGTGGGCCCACCTTTCCTTATTATGGAAAGGGCGCTGGCGGCTAGCAAACACCCTCCTTCAGCTCCGCCTTTGGTTCCCCCCCTAACTGAGCCATTGCTGGCATTTAGCAGGGGACCACTGATCCAAAGCACCCCCCTTTCCGAGGCCTCTTCGGACATCCCCACCGAAGAGCCCCCTCGAAAGAGGGTGTGCAAAAGAAAACATATGGGCTCACCTGAAGAGTCCCTTAATGAGGATATGGATTACTTTGATGGGGAAGGTTCCCCTAGATCACCCCCTGACGATGTTTCCTTTGGGGATATCTTGGAGATTTTGAGTCAGCGAGGTGACTGGAAATCTTCCACCCCTTCCCCTGAGGAATCCGTATTCCTACAAGCTTTCCGCTCCCGGCCCACTACTTCCTGGGTGACCCCTCGTGCAGATGAGTTTGTCAAATTCATCATGCAGCAAGCGTGGAAGAGTCCGGATTCAGTAGAAGCTATCCCCAGGAGATCAGACAAGGTACTTTATCCTCCAGAGGATCAACCCCATTGGTCGAAAGGTTTGCCAGTAGATGCTGTGGTGGTGGCGGCGGCCACAAAAAATGGACCTGGTGGAAGAGAGTCCTCCTGTTCATCCACCCAACAGGGAGTCCCGGGTGGTGGACAGGTTAGGGAAGTGAATTTTTGCTGCAGCGAACTTTGCCGTGCATTCGCTGAATTTTGTGACACACTTTACGAGACTCCAGAGGGACCTTATTTCCAAATTCTCTGGTAGCCTCGCGGGTCAAGTGTCGGATGGAGCACATGACAAAGTGGCTTCCCAACTTGCCACTCTTGAAGAGATTTCGAATTCCTCCATGAGGTTACTCTCCCACGCAACCGAAGGAGCAGCCAGAGCAGCAGGTGCTGCCGTGGTTGTCCGACGTCATGCCTGGATGCGTATTTCTGACCTACCGGATTCCTTCAAGTCTTTTTTTTTGAATGCCCCTATTGAGCCCTCCACGCTCTTTGGTTCTAAGGTCAAGGATACTTTGGCCAGGTGCGAGCAGGACGGAATGACCTTGTCTGCCGTGGGCCTGTGCTTCTCCAAACCTCAGCGTTCCTTCTCCAGGAACCAGAGGAGTGGAAAGTTGTGGCACAAGAAGTCACAAGGTTTCTTTCATAACACGTGGCGAGAACTCCTCCAGAGGCAGAGGGGGGTCCGACGGTGGAAGACGCCCCTTTAGGGGCAGAGGGGGTTACCGGAATCAGGGCTGCAGAGATTCTTTCTCCGGTAGACTCTATCAGCGCTCCTGAAGCGTTGCCCGATTGCTTTCCTCTGGAAGCAGTCGGGGCGCATTTCTCTGTGCACCAAACAGCCTGGTCCTCCATTACCGACAATCTATGGGTGCAGAGAATTATCACTAGAGGCCATCACATTCCCCTCAAATCCTTTCCAAGACCTCAACTCTCCCTTCCCGACATACCACCCAGTCAAAGGTTGGAGGCAGCTTCCGAAAGCAAGAAGCTTCTTCTAAAGCGAGTCATCCAACAGGTTCCACTAGATCAATGCGGATTAGGGTTCTACTCCAGACTCTTTTTGGTATCAAAAAAGACAGGGGACTGGAGGCCCATCCTGGATCTCAATCGTTTGAACGAGTCAGTCATACAGACCAAGTTCCGCATGGTCACTATTCAATCCATCCTTCCATTCTTTCGGGAGGGTGTGTGGATGTGCTCTGTAGATCTCTGGGATGCATATTACCACATCAAAATGGACAAACGCTTCAGGAGACCAATCATTTTGAATTCAGAGTCTTGCCTTTCGGTCTCTCGATGGCCCCCAGAGTGTTCACAAAATGTCTAGCAGTGGTGACAGCTCACTTGAGACTTCACGGATTCCAGGTGTTTCCTTATCTGGACGATTGGCTCCTCTCTGCCCCCACAGATCGTCTACTGACCAGGGCCCTTCGCTACACTCTGTCGGAATCTCTGGGTATTGCTATCATTTGAGAAAAATCAAACCTTCAGCCCTCACAACAAGTGGAATTCATAGGGTTTATGTTCAACACTCAGCTCGGCCTAATATCTCTTCCTCATCACAGGCTCTTAAGACTGAGAACACAAGTGCAAGTGATACTCGACCGCAGGAAAGTGTCTGCAAGGGAAGTTCTGCAGGCTCTGGGTTCCATGGTGGCAGCCATTCCCATTGCTCCGATGGCCAGACTTCATATGCGCCTGTTACAGTGGCTTCTTCAAACTCAATGGATACACAATCATCATCCCTTTAATGCACTAATTCTCTTCACCGATCTCTGCAAACAGGATCTCCTCTGGTGGATGAGAATGGACGAAAGTCTTTGGTGTCACCCCTTTCAACCTCTTCAGCCCAATGCCATGGTGACTACGGACACTTCCCTGATAGGGTGGGGGGGCCACTTTCAGCAAAAATCTGTTCAAGGCACGTGGTCTCCTCTAGAAGTCGACTTACATATCAATGTTCTAGAGCTCAGAGCTGTGTTACTGGTGTTAGAAGCTCTCCATCCTCTTCTTCCCCTCGGACCGATTGCTATCCAGTCCGACAATATGTCTGTGGTCTTTTACATCAACAAGCATGGAGGGACCAGATCTTACCCCCTTTGCCGCAAAGCTATGAGAATTTGGCAGTGGGCGATAGTTTCCAACCATTTCCTGATTGCTACACACATCCCGGATAGTTCCAGCGTGATTGCGGACAGGCTGTGCAGATGCATCCTGCTTCCTTACGAGTGGTCTCTCAACCCGAGAGTGGCGGAGGAAATTTTCAGCCGCTGGGGCCAGCCTTGCTACTATCTGTTTGCCTCCACCTCCAATACGAAGTGCAGCAGCTACTTTGCCCTCTTTCCTCCACACGGGGGAGTCCCCGAGAGATGCTGTGACTCACGATTGGCCCGCGGGTCTCCTGTATGCTTATCCTCCCATCCCCTTGATACCCTTGGTCTTAAGGAAAGCTACTCGGTTGAGAAGCAGAGTGATTCTCATTGCTCAGTTCTGGCCTCGACAGGTTTGGTTCACCTTCCTTCAGCCACACCTGCTCCGACCTCCTTGGATCCTGGACTTCTGTCAGGATTGCATTTCTCACCCCCAAGGGTTGTCATCTCCAAATCTGACCACACTCAAACTGACAGCTTGGTTGCTCCACTTCCATTAGTAGCCAGGCTTGAATCACTCTTCTCCGCTACGAAGTATTATTTTGGCTTCCCATAAACCTTCTACCAGAAAACTTTATAAAGACAAGTGGAAAAAATTTTCCTTGTGGGCACAAGAGCTGTCCCTGGATCCTGTGTTCCAGTAGCTACGGTTCTTCAATACCTGACCGATCTTTTCCTTAATGGGGCTTCTGCATCCACGATTCGGGTGCATCTAGTTGCCATCTCCAATTTCCATGATGGTTCAGACGGAATTCCTGTTATATCTTCTCGTCTGTGTAAGACCTTCTTGAAGGGGATTTTTCATTCTAGACCTCCCATTAGGCAACCTGTGGAATCATGGAATCTGTCTAGGGTGCTTCAAACTTTTGCTCTACCTCCCTTCGAGCTGGCTGCAACCTGTGATGTGAAATTTCTGTCCTGGAAGACCTTGTTTCTGATGGCAGTTACTTCAGCCAGATGTGTATCAGAGCTGCAAGCATTATGCATTGAGTCCTTATTTGATTTTCCATAAGGACTGAGTATCACTTCGCACCAATCCCACTTTCTTACCCAAGGTGGTTTCGGAATTCTCTATTAATCAGTCCATTGAGTTGCCCGTGTTTTTCCCTAGTTATACCAACAAAGGGGAATACTGTCCCCATTCCTTGGATGTCCACAGACAGTTAGGTTTTTATTTTTTCAGGACAAAGTAATTTTGTAAGTCAGATCAGCTTTTTGTTGCCTTTGTGGGCTCTAGAATTGGATTGGCAGTGTTTAAGGTTACCTTGTCTAAATGGCTTAGGGATTGCATCTCCTTTGTTTATTCTGTGGAGGAGGAATCCGCTCCTGGCCACATTAAACCTCATTCCCATAGAGCTGTGGCCGCTTCTGTTGCCTTTCATTCTAGGGCTTCCATGTATGATATTTGTGCAGCCGCCACTCGGGCTAAACCCCATACCTTTATCAAGCATTACAAATTGGATCTGATCTCCAGGGGAAGAGCTGCCTTTGGCTCTGTGGTACTCTGGAATGTTCTTCCATGAGGGCCACCCAGATTCTGTAGTAGATAGGGACTCTGCCTCATCAGTGAGGAATGGAAGAAGATTAACAACTTCAGATAAAGAAGTTATGTCTTACCATAACGTTCCATCTGAGTTGTTGGATCTTCTTCCATTCATCACACCCTCCCACCTTCCCCCTGTCAAAGGCTCCTGGCGGATCTTCGGGTCATTTTGGTGTGTTAGGGTTTTTGCGCAGAGATGGCCTCTGCCTTTATTTCTGTTTCTAATACGTGTTTCTACTATATGTTCTGCAAACTCGATCTGAGGTATGGGATGAAGGGCATTGTGGGTAGTAGTGTGGCTCGAGAGTTTGGTGTATGCTAGCTTGGTATTTGGCTGACTGTGTTCCGAGGGTTCGGAACCGTACCCATCAGTGATTAATGGAAGAAGATTAATAACTCAGATGGAATGTTATGGTAAGACATAACTTCTTTTTTCTTGGCACTGAGCTTGAGCCCAAGGCTCTGGCACCAAGCATCTGTTGGTGTAAGGCCCTTTTGTAGAATATCCACATCATTTGGGGATTCAATAATGGCTTCCAGTTTGTAGTCATCTGCTAACTTTGTTAGCCAGAGTCCCTTAATGTTGGCCTGTACTTCAGAGAAGTAGATGCCAAACAAGAGTGGTCCCAGGACTGAACCCTGAGGTACTCCACTTGTCTGGAGCTTGATTTGGAGTCAGCTACTTTTACATTGTGGGTTCTGTCAGTAAGCCAGTTGGCAACCCATCGAGTGACGTAGGGATTAATGCCCAGCGTAGTAAGTTTATCTATGATTCCAGAGTGGGGGATGGTGTCAAAGGCCTTGGCGAGGTCCAAATAGGCTGTGTGGACCGTCTTACCCTCGTCCACAGCTCTGGAGACTGATTTGAAGAAGTCAATCAGGTTAGATCGGTCCTTCACACACCCAAATTGGGTGGGGTTCAGTGTTTGAAGGTTGCCAATGTCTTTGTTTATAAGTTCCATGGCCTTGCAGATCAGGCTCGTCAGACTGATGAGGCGGTAGTTCCCAGGATCCAAGGTGGATCCCCCCTTGTGGAATGGGATAAATGTAGCTGTGCGCCACTCAAAGGGCACGAAGCCTGGGTTGAGGCTATGATTAAACATGACACTTAGGTGAGGTGCCAGTTCATTTTGTAGTTCATGTAGTACACAGCCCGGGATGTTGTCTGGTCCCATGGATGCTGTATTCTTGGCTTTGGAGAGTGCAGTTTTTACCTATGTGGCCGTTATTACCAGAATTTAACAATCTTTCAGTATTGAAATGGGCCCTTTAGGGGGTGAGAAGGGGGTGAGGTTGGCACTGAATCGATCTGCCAGGATATTGGCAATATCCTTGGGATCAGTATATTTAATGCCATTCTGTTGTAGTTCAGAGCAGATCTGAGCATTGCCGTTTAGATTCCTGACATAGTTATAGAATGCCTTTTGGTTGTCTTTGGAATCTTTGGCAATTTTATTTTCGTAACTAGCTTTGGAGGATTTTATGAGGGATCTCAGCTTCTTACTGAGGCTGGTAAGGGAGTTTTTTGCATCCTGGGATTTTCCTCTTTTCTGCAACAGTTTCTTCCTTTTGTAAACAAATGTGGATAGTTTACAGAAAATGCTTTTGTAACTCAGACAAGGACCCTGACAGTAATTCTGTGTTTAAACGCATTGTTAACAGTTGTCTGTTTATTGTAGACCTAAGTCTAGGTCAGTTTGTTGGTGTACGCCTATGAACTTTGAATACATTAAAACATTTACTGTGGATTTGTATGCATTAGAACATGGTACCTTCTGGCCTTCAGTCATTTTATACATTATTTATACAGAGATTGTCAGAAATGGTGAATGTATTTATTACTGGATAATCAAGCATGGTCCACATCAAAAGATATTTTTTCTATACCTAGAATTGTTTAGCCAAGAAGAACCCATTTCAGTGGAGGCCTGTGGAGAAAAGCTCCATAAAGGCAGTTCGTATAACAGTTGCATAATATTGGAACAGTTTGTATTAACAAGAAACCTAGTCATAACAGGCATTATAAATACAATAAAGTACAAATTAAAATGTAGGTGATACAGAGAAATATAAAAAAATGTAATGTCCCGGGGTGCTTCCTAAGTAGCTTGAAACTTAACCTGGCTTACTAGTTCTCTGTTAAACTATAGCCTCCAGACAGGTTTCATCCCAAGGAAAATGGAAGACTGATGTCATTCTTCTACAGAAAGGCGAATCAGCAACAGATCCAGGGAACTACAGACCCCAAAGTTTGACTAGTGTTACATGCAAGGCCATGGAAAAAATTGTTGACCTGATAAAGACATAGAAGATCTTCAAGCACTGGACCTATCCCAGTTCATTTTTGTCAAGGGCAGGCCATGCCTACTATACTTGGTGGACTTCTTTGAGGAGGTCACTAGAGCTTTGGACAAGGGTAAAATAGTACATACCTGACAAAAGCATGTGACACAATACTTCACTTGGGTATTATAGACAAACTCACAAATTTAGACATAAATCCCTGTCTCCCCATGGATAGTCAGATGGCTCACAGATGGAACACATAAAGTTAAGATGGGGCAATTAACCTCCACCAAGAGGCCTGTTACTAGTGGTGTCCCACAGAGTTCAGTACTGGGATCTTTTCTGTTTGGAGTATACTTCTCTGACGACAGGGCAAATGTAGAGGGTCTTTGGCTGACCAGATTTGCTGATGACTGCTAGTGGAGTGCAATCATTGAATACCCCAAAGAAGGTTTGATACAGATGAATAATTGGTGCCAGAACCATGGCTTAAAACTCGGTGCAAAAAGTACATAATTATACTGTTTGGAAAGACAACTACCCCAGCAAATTGCAACATTAATAATGCTCCCCTAAGAGTAAACCCAGTGGTAAAGGACTTGGGAACTCAAGTTGAAATCTGTGATAGTGAGAAAATCCTTCTACATGGCAGCACTTGTAAGTAAGGCATGGCATCCAGATCTAAGGAGATCCTTGTCCCACTGTACTTCAGCTCTCATTAAAACAGTAATCGAATACAGTGCACCCTTCGGCATGTACCTGACCAGGCTTTGAAACAACTGGAGTGGCCACAGAGATTCGTCACAAAAAGAATACGGTGTGTAAGTAACATGTCCTATGCGGACCACGTCAAAGCCCTGTCCCCTGCACTCAGTCTGCTACAGACTGTCAAGGACCGGTCTATGCTTAACCTACAAGACATCCCTGATCCAGCCCTGAGGGATCCATTACACATTCACAAAACAAACAACACTAGAATTGCTTAATCTAAGAATCTAAACCTTATCAGTAACGTAAACAAAATATGTTGGAGGGACATATGTGTTTCAGATCACCCCTTCTCTGTAATAGACTTCCCATTCATGTGAAACAGAGCTCTTCCTTAAGCTTATTGAAACACAGTTTAGATCACTGAATAGGAAATTACAGTTTCACCTCTGGGTTGTCACCTGTGTCCCTCATGGACAGGGGCAGTTTGTAGATGCCCTAAGTCAGACGTACTAAAGCCACTCCAGCCCATGGGCAATTGATAATTGGGAAAACTGGGGGATGAATGGCTAGGCTGAAAAAGGCTGCACAAGTGTTAGCCTCCTATAATTCATAGATTCATAGACTATTACTAGGCTAACTGCCCTTGCAAGCCATTTTAAACCTAGCAAATTATCCCTTGTGAGACTCAAACCCTGCATCTTGTGTTTGTAAGGCAAACACCTTAACCATTAGGCCATCCTCCCCTCTTTTTGCCTGGCACTCAAGCCATCCCTTGTCATGCACAGACCTTTGGTTCCCCTGTATTACGAATGTTCCCATTACAGTGCAGGGGAGAAAGACTTATGGCGGGGGCATTATACAGGCAGTCATGAAAGTAGTTTGTGCCTTCACTGACATTCTGGCAACTGGGTGCCTTTGTGTAACGCTAACCCCCATTGTTGGTGGTGACTTGAGCACCTACTTCAACACGGAGACTATCTACTCTTTCTGTTTCATGTTCCTGTGCGCATACTAACAAGGGCTACTGGGATCAACTTTGGCAACTAGAAGTACCACTTGTCTGGACTGTGCATGCCTCTGCTTGCTCTAGATCAGTAGCTGACCTGACCAAGAGCCATTATACTTTCCCTCTAGGAAGGGCAAGCTGAATGCCACTCATTATGACCCCCACCTGCTTGCCTTTTCCAGCTTCCAAGCTGCTGTTTGAGCTCTGGTTTTCTTAGTCACATTCTTGGCTTTCTCTTTCTGTGACACAGAGCTGAGCTTACCTCGGACGTTTTTTCAGTGACAGTAGTGGAAACTTCAGTAGTGATGTAATTAGAGGTATAGCAGAAAACTGTAATTTTAAAAATATATACATGATCACATGTAGTGCTTGTGGCACTGGGCTTCTACAATGGCACATTCAGAAACTAACAGAAGTAATGTTAAAAATAAAAGCAAATAGTGGACATGTCTGGGAGCTGGCATGCAGTTGGGGTCGTTTGGCGGAACATACAGTGCACAATGTCTGTAGCTGCATCCATACCTGCTTGTGTGTGGCTAGAACCTGGCTCTCCCTTCTGCTCTGATTGGTGCGCTGCCTGCAGTGAATAGGACAGTAACGCAGCAAAAGAGCATATTTCAGCATGACATGCCAAGGAGAGAATTCGCTGACAATAAAAGTTAGGGCGAAATTCAGTGAGTTCATTGAAAATAGCTTTGTACTGCAAATGAGAGAGTAAAACAGAAGGTAAGGTATAGTAGAAAAAGGCTTGACTGCACAGAGTGGAAAGGAGCCAGAGTCTTCACTGGCCAAGATGGAGTAGTGGTATTTGAGGAATGGCAGTTTTTGAGCAAGTGTGCGTCTTTCCAGGCTTCATAAATTCAAGAAAAAAGCAGACCACCTGTTTGTCAGTACAAAAGGCAAGGAGGTGAGATACGTACCTGAAATTGTAACAAGTGGAAATGGAGTTGAGACTGGGAATTTGAAGTAAGTTAAGGAAGAATCTGGTACCGATAGAGTAAAGCAGCCACATGTGCTGTAACCAGACTGTAATCTCAGTTCAAAAAAGGTCAAATCCTAAGATTTGTGAATAGAAAAAAAATGGTACAATGTACAGCTGTAATATTAGCGTGGGGGTCACAGTAATTGGTAGAACTTGAAGTTTTTCCATCCAGCTTGATAGTGCATGCACAGAAGGGTCTCTTGACATGCCTCATAAAAATATGCACATGGAGCCAGAAATTGATGTATACTACTGTCTGACTCCTGTATGGAACATGATGTATTCCTGGCTGAGGGGATATTTATGTCATTAAAACAGGATGAGATAAGGAGCTTGGATAGGTAATGATATTTTTTAAAGAAGTTGATAATGTTGGGAAAAATGCATCTTCATTAGCTGGGATATGCCCCCTCAAAGAAACTCCAAAAGGAATAGTACCTAAAACACGTTGAGGGTTTAAAGAACTTTACAGAAAAAGCTTCTAGGTGATTCACTAACATGTGCATCAGAAGCAAATCATCTTCATTTGAAGTAGTTACTTCATTTGTTCTGCAACCTGTGGGTCTCAGATCTGACCTTGGATCCGACCGGCAGCTTTCCAAGCTTCAAGATCCGAGCTCCTAGCTCCTCCCCTCTACCCATAATCCCCTGTCACCACCACACTACCTCAGATCATTTTTGCCTTGGCTTGATCACAAGCATCTTGAGAAGAGCTCCTGAGCTTAGTAGCAGGGAAGTGAATTTTTTCTTAATTTTTCGACAAATTTTAAAAAGTGTGTGTTGAGAGAGTGTTTCTCTGCTCTTTTTTATTTTCGGGATTGGCGCTTTGGTTCAGTTAACCCTCCCCTAGGTGTTTGGGCGTGTGAGTGTGTGTGTTAGGAAAATGGCCGAAGGCCATTAGGCTTTTTTTTCTAAGTGCACTGGGTGTGGCCATAGGCTTTCCCCAGCTGATGGCCACACTCAGTGCGTTATATGCCTGGGGATTGCCCATTTGTCTTCAGACTGCCAGGTTTGCGCAGCTTTCAACCCCCGGGCTGTGAGGGACAGGAGGAACAGGCTTATTCTGGCGGGATTGCTTCCCCCGGAGGAGGCCTCTTCCTCCTCTCCCTCCAAGGTGCAGGCTTCCCAGGTAGCTTCGGCACCCTTGACTCCCTCCACTCAGGCTGGGACTCCTCCCACTGTTGCCTTGAGTACGAGGGAAGTTCAGTCTTCTCCTTCTAGGGAAAAGCAGAGGGAGAAGCACCGACATAAGAGGCGAGCCGAGCCTCATCCCTCGGCTACGCCATCAAAGACTGCTAAATTGCCCCCGAGGGTGTCCGGACCTTCTCGGCTCCGATCCCCTTCCTTCTCGCCGGAGCCGGAGGAGGAGCTCCGATCACCCTCGAGGTAGTCGAGGCGGCCTTCCAGGCCTGCCTCTACGACCTCCTCTAGATCTACTAGGTCTCTCTCCAATGCCGATATGGACAGGATGATGCGTCTGTTTCTGCAGACCCAAATGCAGATGGGGGTGCTCTTGCCTCCCCCCCCCCCCACAGGGGGGGAGTGCAGCTTCAATATTTGCCCCGATTTCTCCTTCTTCAACCCGGATCCGGGTTTTGGAGTCTTCGGATCCAGGCCCTTTCGGAGCCAGGGTTTTGTCGGCACCGGTGGCCCAAGTCTTCTCGACGCCGACCATACCCTCGAGTATCTCGGATCTGTGGGCCGGGCATCAGATCCGTGGGAGCTAGTGCCTCTTTGGCGCCTCCTGTGTCGGAGAGCACCTCCCTCTCGGATCCGACGGCTTCAGCTCCGACCCCGATCCCTATCTCGGAGCAGAGGAGATTGCTCTCGGGGCCGGAAGAGAGTAGTTCTCCCTCGGCGTTCGAGGTAGTGGAGAGGGTACTGTCGAGGTCTTCCAAAAGCAAGGGTCAAGTGACATATATTAATATTTCCAGTAGAGCAAGGTGGTTTGGCATTGCCCAATTTGAAGGGATATTTTAGAACTGGATAGTTAAGGTTCATATGGTTGAGAGGGTGGCCTAATGGTTAAGGTGTTTGCCTTGCAAACACAAGGTGCAGGGTTTGAATCTCACAAGAGATAATTGGCTAGGCTTAAAATGGCTTGTAAGGGCAGTTAGCTTAGTACTAATCTATGAACCTATGAACCTGTATATGTAAAAGAAAACGGAGTGGAAAAGGATAATGATGAAGCCGTGGGCAAATTCAGGAAAATAACGAGAGGCTAGGATTTTGGATGTGGGTCATAAAGAATAGCAGCCACACAGAATGTGATATTCATAAAATAGCAGAAAGTATTCTGAGAACTAAACCAGCATGAGAATAGAGAAACAAGATTTTGCCAGTCTGGATCACTGCATTTAAGGATACAGAGAAAAGGCAAAAGAGGGATGGAAATTACTGGTGAAAACTGGCTAAAGGAACCAAGGTATTAGGAGCAAATAATTAGGGGAAGGTAATAGTAGAACAAGAAGAGGCCAAGAGGACATTTAGACTGCAGGCTAGATACTGCCTTCCTTATCATGGATTGATATCAGAATGTAAGCAAAGAAAAGGGGATCCTAAATAAAAGGCCTACTCTGGTAGAGTTTTTGTTTACTCTAGACCAGAAGCTGCTTTTAAAAAAGGGATAATTAGTAGAGCATATGAAATACTGCACATTATACAATGACTGGCCATTAATATTCAAAAACATGCACATTGATTGGCCAGCCCAACCAGCATGCCCGTTGTAAATCCCACAGTATACCAACGGAAAAGGGTCTGGTCACCCGGACTTCTTTCCATTCGTATATTCCAAAACTTTTTTTTTTTCTCAACAAAAATGTAAAAAAAAAAGCTATAGTCCTCTGGACATATCCGAGAGGTAGAATGGAGGCAATGCAAAGAACACCAAGTACGTTATTTAAAACTAAAGACACGTACCTCATTTTCTTTGCATTTCCTCCATTCTTTCTCTCTCCTACCCCTAAAGTAACCCAAACTAAGAGTAACCGAGACTTTCTTTTCTCCGTTGCTTCCTTTTCAAAGCATTGATGTACTGGGTATGCGTGGGAACACAGGTCCCATACACATGCACAGTACAGCAAAACAATGCTGCAGTATACCACCAGCCGCGGAGGAACAGTAATGCGCCATTATACAAAGACATTATTTAAGAAAAGTAAGTATTTTTTCCTAAATAATGTCATTATAAGCAATAACCGACTCCATGTTTATGGGATATTGAAATTTACCCATGGTTGGCTTTATTTAATCACTTTGGCTTCGCCCTTGTGATTAAACCACACTAACCATGGGTAAATCTTCAGTATACCACACTACGTCGTCTGTTATTGCTTAAATAACTATAGGAACCTAATAGAGGAGGTTAGAGAAGATTTGGAAGAGAGATTGGGTAGGCAATTCACAAGGAAACAATAGGAAGACTTATGCATGACTCCCAAATATGCAACAAAGTCTAGAGGATTTAAGATTTTTTGCTTGGAAGTGTTTGCACAGGTATGTTTTATACCCCAGGCAGACTCCAGAGAATTTTTCTCAGGTAAATGCCAAATGCTGGAGGTGTGATGGGGAAGAAAGAGGTAACCTAGGTGCACATGTTTCGGGAGTGTAACGAGTTGGCAGACTTTAAAAATTTTCTACAGAATACGCTGTCAGAAATATTAGTTGAGCAAATGGATGTAACTAAGGCAATTATATATATTTTTTTGAGCTGGGGTACAGGAACTGAATTGCCTAGAATATAGTAAGGGCTTGCTAAGTTTAATTTTGGTGGCTACCAAAAAAGTATTTATTTATTTTATTTCACATTTGTTAACCAGGAGGGTCCGACTGGACACAGGTCCATTTTCAGCGGAGGCCCGGGGAGAAAAGCTCCATGTTACACTCTTAGCAATTATACAGTTCTAAGCAAGTTTTAAGAACAAATTTAGGTGTTACATTATTTAGAGTAGTACAAAAATGAAAATTCCACCGTATATAATGCATTTGTTGGAAGTAATGAGTAGTAGAATATTAACAAGGATATTTTTTTATGTATATTCTCATTCACAATGCATTAGCATTTGTAGAGACATATATCTATGTATATGTTGATATCCACACATCAAGAACACAGGTATTGAAGTAAGACCAGGATGAGAATATGAAGTTCTCTGATAAGGTTTATACCTTTCTCAGATGCAGATTATAGCCTATATCAGGTACAGATTTTAGTATTGTAGTGAACAGGTGATAGTATGTTTTATCCTATTGTACTGATGCTGAGTTTGGATGAAAAGCAAAGATATTAGTAGGGCTATGTAAGGAAAATGTTAGAGAGAAGCAGAATCTTTGCAACTGTGATTACTAGAAAATGAAAATCAAAGTCTAAACCAACTGCATTTGAAGTGTTGCATATTGTAGCAGAAATAAAAGGGTTGAAGCAAACTGCATAGAAAAAATGTAAATTGTGGGAACAATACATGCACAATAATGTTTTGGAGGAGGAGTGAGGTTTAGGGGAGGGCAGGAATTGAGCAATTTGTGTAATGTTGGACCGATAATAGTTATACAAATGAATACATGTGATGTATAATGTTTATAACTGGGACATGCTAATATGATTTCTTTCATATAAATGTGTGTATGCCAGTATCTTAAGTGATAATTCAGCAAAAGTGTTAAACGTAACAGAAAGTCGGACTTACTTGTTCTGTGCTTCATGGTAAGGAAAACTTCTTTAAACAAATGTTGCAGATTTTGCCAGCATTCAAGATAAAATGCACACATTCCTGCAGCAGGCACTGGTGAATAGCAAATTAGTTTAAATATCTGGTAATAGTTTTTAGAATTAGAAACAAGTGTTGTCAGTTAACAGTTCATGATTTACAGCAACAATGTGGAAGAGAGTCTGTCAGCACTTGGACTCAAAATTGGAAGCCTTAAAACATGAAGCTCAGTTAGTTTTGTTTTCCTGAACATTTACAATTTTGGTTAAAGATGTAAGAGCTCCTCTGATAACACAAATCAGAGTAATTCAAGCAAAAAAGTGAAAATAGGCTTCAGAAGGTGTCAAGATGCCTATAACTTTAAATAGGCTCTGGGGGAAAAAACTCCAAGATCAGTTTACAGCGGCAGGTCGGTTGAGATGTATTGACCATAACCATTCAATGATTCTGATGCATTGAAATTGTCAAGAGTACAAAAGTAATAATAAAATAATTGAGATATAGTGGCAGCAATAATTAATCAATCAATGTATTAATCATATTTTTTTTTGACTGACTTAGTCCCACTAGGCCAGTGGCCTCTTCGGGAGAGGCTGAAGGTGGTATTCATACTGACTAAGGAAAATTTGGCAAGGACACTGGAAACTTCTGTTCATTTACATCCATCTGAACTACCACCAAGTCAAGCAGATGGGGGCCGCCATTTAACATGTCATCCAAAGGACAGCACACACAGGAGTTCAGCACCCCCCCCAAATGCTGTGCAGTAGTGTCAGTATTACAAAACTTGTTCCAAATACTTGGCATGTGAATAGAACCCACAGCCTTCTGCACCAAAAAGAGCATTCTACCCGTTATGCTACTGAGACTGCAAATAAAGACGTTAGTGTTCCATTTACCTTCAAGGAAAACAGCACTAAAAGACAAAAACTTTACCAAGCAAAGTCAACTACAAGAACCACCTAGTGCTTTTATTTCTGGTTTGCTGAAATAACACCAGTAGAAGTAATTTAGTTGTGATTGCTTTGGTGTGCAGCATGCCTTTCAACTTATTTGGTCAAGAATTTTGGACGAAGGCAAAATTAATTGGGGGAGTCATAAAACTGGGAACAATTTTAAATATTTCTCTAATTCACTTAATAGAACACGTTTTGCACCAGTATGCATTTTTTAGCAATGAGAAGTATAAAACTTTAATAACTGGCATTACTGACTGTAATAATGAGTGATTTATTGGAAATTCAAAAATATTATGAAGAACAGGATAAACATTTGAACAAAATCAGGGACAGTCTGCAAAAATAGGGACAGCTGAGAGGTACGGGTAGCACTCAAACGGGAATATCCGATCACAGTGATCCATTCCAGGATTTTAATGTGTTTTTTGGATGCACAGGATTTTAATTGAGGCAGTTACGATTGAATGTTGTTATAACTGGCTATGAACAGGTTGCAGAAGCATATGAGGAATTTGTTATTTTAATGACTAAGATAATTAAAACTGCATATCCTCAATTTCGTACACTGAGGCCTCTTCATTTTCAGAGAGTTTAATATGCTTTGATATTACCATAACATCAAGAGTGTCAACAAGCAAAATAAAAGAAACTGCAACCACAATCAACTTTTCATCTTCAAAATGTGGACCACTTTACTACCTCTTGCAAGGTAGAACAAATGGTCAACATGTGGAACAGTTACTAACAGGGAGGTAGCTTGCAGTGTAGTTAAATGTAGTTTTATACCTGTTTTACCACATACCCATTTCTTTAAACATGGAAGACACTCAGGAGAATCCTCTCAAGTTGCAAAAGTCCGAAGAACCAAAGGGGCAAGCCAGGCAAATGCCCCCCCCCCCCAAAAAAAAAGAAGAAAAAAAAACCGATCCAATCAGCATCATGCAATACGAGTAAGAGCAGGCTTGCAACATAGGCTTGCAGACCAGGAGAATATTGAGCATAGCCCAAATTTCCAGTTACCATTGTCTCTTAAATGACTTGCTCAGTGTCACACAGTAGACAAATGAGGATTGAGAAACTCAAACCCTGTATCATAGGAACTAGAGCTCAAAGCCTTAACACTCTATGCCAACTGCCAGGCTCATACTGTACCACATTACACTATAACATCAACAAGCAAAAGAATTAAAGAAACTACAGCGGCAGTGGATCTTCCATTTTGAAAATGTGGAATACTACGGTATCTTGCACAGTGTGAACATATGGATAAAATGTGGCACATTTACTAACAAAGGAGGAGGAAGCTCACGCCATAGTTAAACTGTGGAGTTTATACTTATAAAAGTTCATTTGTAGTCTCTCTTTGCTTGCCCAGAACAGTCACTTGGTTACAGAGTAACATTTTCTTTTTACACTATTTATAAGCGAATACAGTTGTACAGCAGTTATAATTTTTTTCACCACGTCCTTATCTCTTCAAACATCAGTGACTTGAGATTGCGTAACGTGTCACTACTGCCTTCAGGTAATCCATGTCAGACGTAATTCGCCTTTTGTTTGAGGCAGTTAATTCTACAGACCCTATTACAGAAAAAACAACAGTACTTGGAAATCAGTGGAATAGTGTCTTATTCAAACACAAATTCACAGTACCTAGTGTTCAGCTGCAAAAAAGTGACTGGCAGGCTGTCTTACTTACCAAGAAGGGCTTTACACTCCTGGGCTTTAAAATGTGGTCACTTTACTCAACCTTTTCAGACAGTGCTGTCTGCCAGCAGAGTTACTGTGCCATTCTGCTTTAGCTTCATTGGTTTTGTCTTTTAGAATGAGGTACAGAAAAAGTTACGTTTGTATGTTTATTTCTTGTTAACAGCATTTTTAATAATTTATTAACCAGCTAAATGCACTAAGCTTTTTTTTCAGGGGTGACCTAGGAACATTGTTTAAGTGACTAATTTAGAAACTGAGGGAATCAAACCTTGGACAACAGGAGAAGACTCGTTAGCAGCTTATACCTTTGAATCCTCTTCACATGCAGACTTTTTCTGTGTGGTGAGAAACAAACAAGATGTGCATTACATTTAAGTAGAGTTTAGTGCTTTACTATTGGTGATCTTCACCAATCAGTAATGTCCATCGTTTTATCCGAGCTTCCGGTACTGTTCCCCACTTTGCTGCACTCAGCTGTAAGTTGAGAACCAAAATAGGTCTCTTTCCTGATTTGGTGCTACTCTAATGAATAACAAGGTAAAAAAAATGTTTTTCTTTTAAAACTGCAGCAACCCACTTGCACAATTTATACCATACTTGAAGCAAAGTGTCAAGCGCTTCAGTCCTGCAGTAGTGTCCACAAATGCAGTATGAGAATTCATTTCTGTAAAGGCATTCAAGAATTCTGGTACAGACATGGCTGGCCTTAGGCATAGGTGAACTAGGCGACCGCCTAGGGCGCCATAGAGGCCAGCCTCATAAAGGGCGCAATTTGTGTTTATTTATTTTAATTAATTTACTTTTCTTAATATGAAAAGTAAATTAATTAAAATAAATAAACCATAGGGTGCCGGAATCATAGGGAAAGGAGGAAAGCGAGCGCCCTCCCACTTTTACAGCTGCAGGATGGCCAGGAGGCTTTCAAGAATTAACAAAAAAAAAAAAAAAAAAAACTTTACTCCATGGTAGCGGAGTCTGCTCCTTTTAATAGGAACATGCATGCGTCACATCCACACATGCCAACATGGATGTATAGACATTCTAAAGTTTGTGGCTTCCTCTACGAAGAGGGCTTTTTTTCAGTGGAAGAAATATCTTGAGGTCATCCTGAATCTGGGACTCAACTGTCAGAAAGAACAGGACTTCCATTAAAAGTTGGGGAAGATTGCAAAGTCGAGATGAGGTAGACCCATCATTCAGACCCAAGTTTATAAAGTGTGAGGGAGATAACCAATGGGGCTTCTAATCCTGCAGGGCAGAGACTGTATTTATACTGGGAGTGTATTATATATAGAAAGCGGAGTTCTAAAAAGAGGCTAGAGGGAGAAGTAATGTAGCAGCTGGTAGTCTCAAAGCTGTCATCAGGCACTATGCCATACGAGTATCAGGCATAAACATAGGGGGTTTACAGAACTGTTTTATGGGCTAAACATTACAAAAGATGGAAAAAGGATACTGCAGAGCTTATGAGTAGTGTAAAAAAGATGTTAAGACAGAAAATAATGCCACAGTTGGATCCAAGAAGTCAAAAGGGCAAGGCTAGCTGTCACGGCAATGTCACCCACCCTGCAACCAAAAACTCAAGAGGATCTTTCTAAACAAAAATCTGAGTGTGTATGACATGAAATGTGACTTTAACCTCAAGCTTTGTTTCCTGGGTGTCGCTCATAAAAACTCATTTAGAAAATAAGCGAGACGTGCGTTAGAAACTTAGTAAAATCTGTGAAAAAGTTATCAGACTTTCAAAAGGAAATGCATCAAAAACAAACTAGTTGTATTGGATCTTCATCAAACTAATTCCACATGTGGAAATACTTCAACAGAAAAAAGTAAAACAAGTTGCATCGCATTGTACTTGTCTAGTAAATGGGTAACATCTAAGAGAAATTTGTAAAGTGCAATGCATATATATTTATTTTAAAAAATGTACTTCATAAATGTTTGTACTGTTGCAAACTCTGCAGCTTGGAAGCTACAGTACTAGGACACATACTGATTTCCTTGTATGGACTCTGGAGTTTGAACTGCAACTGTGAAAACAGGAACAGCACAAGAATGAAAAGATGGATTACAAAATCTGTACAAAAAGGAAGTTATAACAATAAAGATCATTATTAACAATATGCAAGAATAAGTATATTTCAAATGCATTCAGTATAGGTAAATATGCATATGCATCACGTAGTTTTTAATAAAGTGTCTAGCATAAAATTAGAAGGCACAAGAAGAGACTAGGTAATCAGCAAGACAGAATGGATTATCCAGTCCAAGATATTCATTCACTGAGCAACATCCTGTATGAACTGAAGTCATCTTCTTCCAGCTTTTCCCGGTTAGGGGTCGCCACAGCAGATCACCTGTCCGCTCATGGTTGGGAGTGGAGTTTTATGGTGTCGAGTTGCCAGCCCGGAGCCCAACCTTACACACACACACACACACACACACACACACACACACACACACACACCTAGGGCCAATTTAGTGTCCAATCCACCTACAGCATGTCTTTGGGAGGAAACCCACATGATCACAGGGAGGAAATGCAGACTCCGCACAGAAGGCACCCCAGCCAAGGATCGAACTGGAGAACCACTTGCTGTGAGGTGACAACACTAACCGCTGCACCACCGTGGCTGCCATGAACTGAAGTCATAAAACCAAAGGCAGTATGAGAAAACCATTTTCTGGTAGGATCTGACATCACCTGCTCAGCTTCATAAAACAACAAATGCTTGCACTGGGCACATGCAGAATTAATGCCATTTATTCTTTTCTAATCTATGGAGAGTTTGATGGGAGCCAAAAAATCATTAAAATTGCTGATCAAAATTATGAAATTAGCATAACTGGTTATGCTTGAAATAATAAAAAGAAGTTATGCACTTTCATTAAACCTAATGATAGAGCCTAGTAAGTACTGGATCTGCAGTATCCACCCTGTTGGTTTTGGATTTCTTAAAGTCAAGTATAAGCAAAGTTTACAAAAACATCTTTCTTCCTAGTTACTACTTTGGTGCAGTTTCTAAAGTCATGGATTCAGAACAGACAGACACCGTGCTGTAATGTCTGTAAGTTTAGTTTCTTATTTACATTTTAAATGGCTCCAAATATACACTGGGGAGGTGGAGTCTTCCCATGGAGCAACAGATAAGAGATATCCTATAAGTTCAGTTATCTGCGAAAGATTTGTAAATAACTTCAAATGCCTCACTAAGTGTACAAGCTAGCTGATGGTAGTATGGTCAGTCCATGGCCATTTCACTGAAGTCCAGGTGATCTCAGTCAGCAGAATGAATGAAGCTTTTGAACTTCCATTAGTTTATAGGAGTGGCTTTGCCACTACACTGCACAATGCAGAGGGATAAACCCTCTGCTTATTTATAATGAGCCCCGAAATTTCACATCTTCACAGAAATGTACAATTTGTGAAGTTGAAAAGATCCATTCAAATAGCTGGTCTACATTGAACAGGGTCTCGTGAAATAGGATGTCAGCCAAAGGACTACATACAAAACTAGACATAAATTGTTAGCACTACTTTTGTTACTCCAGACTTGAACTTTCATCTGATGCAAAAAAATTACTCTCAAGCAGGGGCGGCTCATGCTATAGGACTGCAGGACCCCCACCTGTAAAAAGAAAAAAATAAATTGCGAGTCCACCCCACTGTAGAAAAGTTAGAATAAAAAATAAAATAAAAAAAATTCACGAGTCCCAGAACTCCATGCATGCATGCTTAGTTCCTGACTGCTGTGTTAGGCAGTCCAGAACTCCACACACGCATGCATGTTTAGTTCCTGAACTCCAGACTGCTTTGTTAGGCAGTCCAGATAGAAAAATATGGAGGCAAATGTAAAATGCAAAACCTCACCAGTCCAAAAACACTCGTGGAGGAAATAAGGCTACAGATTCTTCTTTGCCACACATTTAATAATATAATCCACAAAATCCTTAGGACACAGCAACACCAGGAACAAGCCAAAGATCAAAAACTCATGAACGCTGAATCTCGCCACTGCGTTTTCGTTTACACCACTTCCTCGGATGTGACTGAATGGTATCAAAACATTCCATTCACTTTTAAATATGTTCACTAATCACCATAATTAATCAATTAAGCAATCCTTTCATAATTATTCAATTATGCTAACTCCGTGGAAAACCATGCTGATGCCTTGATCTATTATATATTTAAAAATCACTTACTCTTTACAATAAAAACTGTTAAAAACATATATTACATTCCACAATACTTCTAAGGAAATTAATACATGTTAAATAATTCTAAAAGACTTCATTTTTTAATACCATAAATTGTTCATTCATCAATAAAAAACATATATATGAAGTATATATGTATTTCTTAATCTAATAGCGCCATCTACTGACTAGAAGGAAAAAAAATTTTATCCTAAAAACCATTCACACATAAAAGAATATGTAAAACTATATGTTTAACGAACCTGAAACTTACACTTCCAATAGGAATTACAATTTATTATTGCAATATACTGTTTGATGATGGTTAGAAATCAAAATTTGACCTATAAAGTACCATAACCCAATTCATGGCACCTCAGAGCTTAGCCGCTCTCATTTTTAACACAGGGGCAATTGATAGGGTATCATTCAGCCCAGGTGATTTATTGGCCTCCAAATACAGTTGCCATAAAAGTTCCTTATACTCAATAGATGTTTCCCATGGGCCACCTCTTAAATCTCTATTCACTACTTCTAGTACAAAAAAAGTGAAAGAGGCTTGCTCGCAGTTCACTTTATGTCTCTATAGGGCATTATTAATGCACTTTATTTTGATGTCATAATAGTGCTCATAAATTCTATTTCTTAATTTTCTCTCAGATTTTCCTATGTAGAATGCATCACAAATTTTACAAAGAGCTAGATATACAATACCACTAGTCTGGCAATTTGCATATTGTTTGCTTTGGATCAGCATGTCCCTACTCTTTATATATATGGTATCTTTGGGGAGTAAGTGAACACATTGGTTACATCTTCCGCATTTATATGTCCCTACTCTCCCCTCTTTAGATTTACTATTAAGACATTTACTTTCAAAAAAGATTTTAAGGCTTTTACCTTTTCTGTAAGTTTATTTTAGAGGGGAGGAAAACAAGCAGTCCAAGTCAAAGGTTTCCCCAAATTTTGTCCATTCACTTTCAATCATTTTTCTAATTTTCAGGGCTTCACCACTGAAATCCATTACAAAGTTGCTTTTACCCTCATATTGCTCATTTTTCTCTCGTTCTTTTTGCCAATTCATTGAACCTAAAATCGGCTTGAATTTGCTGACCCTTCCAGACTTTACCTCATCCTCTATTTCCTTAATTAATTTATGGGGGTAACCTCTCGCCAAAAACATTCCCCTTAATTTCTCACACTCTTCCTAAAGATCTATGTCCCTTGAAGTCATTCGACTCCCCCTCACATATTGCCCTTTAATAATACCCTTCTTTTGATAGTGAGGGTGTGCACTATTATAGGCAAGAAATGAGTTTGAGTAACTCTCTTTTCTATATACTCTTGAGAAGAAATTATCTTCTTCTTTTCCTATAAGGATATCCAAGTATTTTAAACTGACTTTATCCTTCACATACGTAAATTTCAAAAAATTAGTAGAATGGGAGATATAGTCATAAAAAGCCGCGAACTCCCCCTCTGTCCCAACCCATAGGAAACACATGTCATCCAGAAAGCGTTTGTATAGCTTCCAACACTTCTTGTATGGGGAGTTCAAAATATATTTGTTTTCCCATGCTGAAAGAATAATGTTAGTGTAGATGGGGGCACATCTTGCCCCCATTGCAACCCCTTTTGTTTGCTTGAAAAATTCCCCTTCGTAATGCAAATAATTATTGCTTAAAACTAACTCCATAAGTGTCAAAATCAAATAAAAATAATTGTTACTGAATTTCCCAAAACTAATCAAGGCTTCCTCAAACCACTGCAATCCTTCCTTGTGAGGGATAGAAGAGAAAAGATCTACAATGTCCATAGTTATAAAGGTAATGTTTTTATCAAAAGCTTCCTTCTTGAGATTTTGCAGTAATTCCCAGGAATCTTTAACTATACCCCCCCCCCTTCCTTTAATACATCTTTCAATTTTTCGTCTAGCCATTTAGCTAATGGTGCAGTGACAGATCCTTCAGATGCCACTATTGGTCTCATTGGGGGGTTATCTACATTTTTGTGCACCTTAGGTACCCCAAAAATTGTAGGTACTCTGTATGTTTTTAACATTTTTTATTGTAAAGATTAAGTGTTTTTTAAATATATAATCGACCCAGGCTTCAGCATGGTTTTCCACGGAGTTTGCACAATTGAATAATTATGAAAAGATCTTTAAATTGATTAATTATGGTGATTAGTGAATATATTTAAAGGTGAATGCAATGTTTTGACATCATTCAGTCACATCCGAGGAAGTGGTGTAAATGAAAACGCAGTGGCGAGATTCAGCGTTTATGTGTTTTTGATTTTTGGCTTGTTCCTGGTGTTGCTGTGTCTTAAGGATTTTGTGGATTATACTATTAAACGTGTGGCAAAGAAGAATCTGTAGCCTTATTTCCTCCACGAGTGTTTTTGGACTGGTGCAGTCCAGATAAGGAAGGAAGGGAACTCCACCCTGCCAGCCCAGAAGTCTGTGTGGTGACAACCACACAGACCAGAACAACACTGGACTGCATCACCCGCAGGCTGGAGGCTCTAGCTTTCTCATGTCTCACAGGGAAACCCAGAGCAGCCTGCGCAGGCTTCTGTGGAGGACAGACAGGTGATTGGGCTGCTGCAGAGGACAGATTCAGCCCACTATGGAGGACTTAGCTTGCCATGGACAATCAGATCTGCAGAAGGTAGTGTACGTGTGTGTGTGTGTGTGTGTGTGTGTGTGTGTGTGTGTGTGTGTGTGTGTGTGTGTGTGTGTATGTGAAATGCTCCATTTGCTACATGGTGGGTAGAGAATAGGGCTTGAACCCTGTACCTTGGGCCCAAGTGGAAAGAGCCTGAATTCCTTACCCACCACCATTTGTAAAACATTTGCAGATATTTGCATCATATTTGTTCTGTTCAATCTGTTCCTCATAAAATCTGTGGTTTCTGTATTTTTGTTTAACACAGACAGTAGTGCAGTGGTAGCATTGTTGCCTGACAGCTACAGGTTGTCTGGTTTTATTCTTGGCTGGGGTGCCTTCTTTGTGGAGTCTGCGTGTCCTCCCTGTGTTTGTATGGGTTTGCTCTGGTGTCCTCGATGGATATTTGTCCCTATTTGTTTTTGGACAGTATTCCCACATTATTGGCTTGGTCCAGGTTTTTTGTGCCAAGTTTGAGAGCTATGGTGATAACTGAACTCACTGAATATGTTTGGGGGCTGTATTCCCCCATTATTGGCTTTGTTCAGGTGTTTTGTGCTAAGATGTTGACATCTATGGTGAGAAATGAATCCACTAAATGGTAGCCATGTAAATTTCAGTCTTCCTTTCTTTTGTAAAAGAGATGATTTGGCATAGTGGTATGTTGCTCTGACTGTTTTGCACAGGGTCTTGGGTTCAATACTTGACAGTGAAATGTATGGTGTTAACACAACATTTTATTCTAACAACTTTCCAGCATTATACAAGCAATGTTTAAAATGTGACCCTGTTTGGTCTTTTGCCCCCCCCCCCCCCAATTTTGGATTTTTCCAGATTTCTTGTGCTGCAAAGTTCAGAGATGCAGCTGAGTGTCAAGTAGATTTTACAAGAAGCTGAGAGCTGCAGGGGAACAAAAGTTTAGTGCTGCTTATGCCAAGTCTGCTTGCACTGTTAATAGCACAATAGGTAGCGTATTTGCTTTTGATGCAGAAGGCTGTGGGCTCTACTCCAATAGGTAGTTTTGTCATTATTGGTTCATACATTTTGTTTCATTGCTTACTGGAAAAATGTTCAAAACTACAAATTTAAAACATACTCTAACAAGTGTAAATGTTTCTATGTGCAACTAGCTGTTTTGTTTATCAAATGGCATACTTATGTTGTAAAATCTGATAGCAGTGTTAGTAGTATAATTGCCTTTGGTG
Source organism: Protopterus annectens (assembly GCF_019279795.1). NCBI lineage: Eukaryota > Metazoa > Chordata > Ceratodontiformes > Protopteridae > Protopterus > Protopterus annectens. The sequence continues at coordinate 1,103,972,302 of NC_056737.1, read as the reverse complement.
CAGAAGGCTGTAGATTCTACTCCCACACCATGTAGATGGCGTGCTGATATTGCATTGCCCATATGATTGTTGATTATTTGGTGCATTATAAGGGGGATATGGGTTCTACACTCCTGAGTATGTCCTTTGTATGAGATGCCTAGTGACTATGAACTTGTTGGTCATTTCCTATTGCAATATTACCAACTTACCAATTTTTGTAATGCAGTATAGGCAATTAATTCTTCAAGGAAAGCAGGCACTGAATTTGTAGATAAAACATTGATATGTGAAGTTGTTTTGCTGGTAGCAACCTCTTCATTAGGTACGGATTTCTTTAATGTGGAATTCAGATGATTTTACATCTGCAGAAATTGTGAGTATGGAATAATATTGGTGGATTATAATGGCAGAAGTCTTGAGTGGACTTTTATGGTTGAAAATTTCTGAAATGGGTAGCCTGACATTTGAACAAGCAACCCTTGTAAAAATTCCCAAACTTGTATACTGTTGGTCTGTCTTTCCTGCTAAACATAAGTGAAATTACAGTGCTGAGTACAAGTAACATTAAAGTACTGAGTGCAAATAACACAGTGCTGAGTGCAGATTTCAACTTATCTCTGGTGTGGTGTCTTGAGTCAATCAGGGTATTCCCTGTAACCACTCCCACTGCCTTCTCTTTTCCCCCACCCCCCTCTTTCCTCGAACAGGTTAAACTGCTACAATTCAGTACAGGCATCATTTTCAAATCTAGGTGCTTAGGATTTCCCTCTCTCTTCCCCCCTTGGCTGACCTGGTGTGACTTTGTGCAAGTTTCTTCATTGTATGGATCTTTTACTGTTTTTTGTGTAACTGAATGACCTGCTATTAAATTCTGATTCTGCACAGACTGCTCTATTTTGTTTTTCAGAGGCTCTATAAGTAGCTAGTGACTTACTGAATTTCTGTGGTAATATTTGTGTTTAAACTGAACCTGTACCTACAGAAAGTGTATAATCAGAGCTCCTACTTGCTGCATGTGTTTTTTAATGTTTAAATTGCACACACACATTGAAGAAGTGCTTTTATGACTTGAGTAACTTGGGCTAGCTATACCTGAAGTGCTTTTACTGGCAATTTTCTAGTTGTACAATTGTGAATAATTGATTTAGTTTTTCTGGTATATCTTTAAAATCTGGCAAGTGTTTATTTACTGAATTTCTCTCTTGCTTAGGGTTCTTAGCTATAAATCTTAGTTCGTTCAGAAGTATGCTACTTTACCCCCCCCCACCAAACCTTTCTGAATGCATTATTATATAATAACTGCCTGTTGTTGTCTTCATGCTTACCCTAGAATTTCTACTTTTCTCTTTTCCTAGCTGAACTCTACAGTTCCCTACAAAACGATGTCTACAGGACTGCAATCAGTTTTTTCAACATTTAAACAGAATAGGTTACACAAAAAGCATTTGTTAAGCTTTCACTTACAGTGCTTTGTAATTAAGCAGGTCACCATATTGGTCAGCCATAGGGCTCTTTGTTTCTACTTGAGTGGTTGCCTCCTTCCCCTGTAACTGCAGTAAATTGACTCTTACATTAGAGCTGTAATACTTACCTTATAGCTTTAGGACACCTTAGGAAACCTTGTAAACTGCAATAGCCACGCTATGCTCGGGCTCTCTTCGCTCCCCTCCCTGCCCCCAATTCCCTCCCAGTACCTCTAAATTTATAGTACTATAGCCACTCCCCCACTTTCTAGATCGTATCTGCTTTCATCTGGGATAATTCCACCCACCCCTATTCTACTACCTACATTTAATAGCACCTATTAGCTTTCATCTGGCATTCTCCCATCCCCCCTTCCAGTACCTTTACCTCACCACTCTATCTTCTGGTGTTGCATCACCAGGTAAAACAGTTCCTTCACTCACTAGCTGAATCACATATAATGATATACTCCTGTTTACTACCCCTTCTTGTTCACACCATACCTCCTTACCTTGTATGAAAACCAGTTTCTTATGGGATTTCAGGTCCCAAAAGGCCATACTATCACCCCAGCTGTAAATCCTTTCACCTTCAACCATACTTACAGTACTAGATCCTATCCAACATCTTGTTCAGTCTATCAACATCTGAACCCCAGGCACATTGGCTCTAGATCCAAACACTACCACAAACTAATAAACAAATTCCTGAAGTTCATCAACAAGTATAGACTCAACCTAATACTTGGTGGTGATATTCACCCCAACCCTGGCCCACTCACTTCAGATACACATACCCACTCTACTTGTAATCTAAGCTACAAACCTACAATTAATAGGCCAACTAACTCTCTCCCAGTCTGTCATCTCAATATTAGAAGCATTAATAACAAGGTACATGAATTGCATGCACTTCTGGATGTCCACTCCCCTGAGATTCTCTGTTTATCTGAAACCTGGTTAAAACCCAACACTAAAGACAATGAAGTGTTACCACCTGGGTACAACATACACAGGCTGGATCGTGCTTCGAGGAAGGGGGGTGGGGTAGCTGTACTCTATAAATCTGAGTTGAATGTCACCATAGATGTAATACAACCTCCTCGGATTAATAACTCTGAGATTCTTGCCACCAAATTGCAACTTAATAAAAATAAATGCATTAATATCATCTGTATGTACATTCCCCCAGGTAACAATATATCTACATTTGAAGATATCCTGCACTGGTTATCATGTCACTACCCCCAAGAAACCCTACTACTTGGAGACTTTAACATAGACTGGGGCACCTGTTCCTTAGAATCCCCAACCACCTATATTAACCTGCATGCATTTACACAAATCATATCCACCCCTACCAGGATAGGTAAACCCAACCAAAAAGAAAGTATACTTGACTGGGTACTCATAAACAGTCACCCCCAACTGTACACGTCTGGTACCCTCCTTAATGGCCTAAGCGATCACCTTCTCACATATGTAATTAAGCACAAAACCATTAATTCCCAACAACCCTTACTCAGAAAGGTTAGAAACAATAAAAACTTTGACCCTGCCAAATTCCAACAAGAACTAAACTCATGTAATTGGTCTATTCTAAAACACCTCCCCTTAGAGGAAGCAGTAGCATACTTTAACAACAAATTCCCTGAGATCCTTGATTTGCATGCACCTGTACGTTCAAAGAGAACCAAGGCAAAAACTGCACCATGGCTTTCTATAGAGTCTAAACTCAAAATTACCCTTAGAAACAAAGCATGGGCTTTATGGCATTCTTCTAAAGACCCTCAAGATCATATTAAATACAGGCAATCCAGGAACGAAACCAAAAAATCAATTTTACAAGACAAAAAGCAATATTACTGTAATTTACAGACAGTAAATCAAAATAACCCTCAGAAGTTTTGGGCAGGTTTAAATAATCTACTACATCCTGGACAAACTTCAACCCCAATCCTTGCTGCTACTATTGATAAAACCCCTGAAGATGTTTCTGATAGTTTTAACCAATTCTTTACTGAGACAATTCAAGCCCTAGCTAGCCAACTACCTCCTAGCTCTCCTGTTCCGGAAAGTAGCACCCCTAGAAACCTACTTGCGTTCAGCTTCCAACCAGTCGCCACTTCACTTATCCGTACCTTGATCAAAAAATTAAAACCCACTACACTTTCTGCTGATCACCTCCCTGCCGAGTATCTACAAAAATCAGCTGATGCTATTGCTTACCCAGTCTCAATACTAATCAATCGAACCATAGTAGAAGCTAAAATTCCCACCATCTGGAAAATTTCCTATGTAATCCCACTTCACAAAGGAGGCAGCTCTACTGAATTCTCCAATTATAGGCCAATAGCTATACTCTCTCCACTTGCAAAGATTATGGAAAAATGTATTCATAGACAATTCATGCACCACCTAATCCAAAATCGCCTTATGGCAGACAGCATGGCTTCCGTCCTCATCACAGCACTACTTCAGCCCTCCTAGCCTTTACTAACACCATAAACCATAATCACAACAGTAATTATATATCCTCAGCCCTCTTTTTTGATCTTTCCAAGGCATTCGATATGATTGATCACCAACTTTTAATCCACACCCTGCAAACATTCTGTCTAGATACTGGAGCCCTCCAATGGTTTCAATCCTACCTGAATGGTCGAGAGCAGGCTGCCCTCTGGCAGAACAAACTCTCTAACCTTCTACCTAACACCCTCTGAGTACCACAAGGCTCTATACTAGGGCCCTTGCTGTTCTCCATCTTCATTAACGACCTTTATACTGTCATCCCAAAAGTCAGCTGTATCCAATATGCTGATGACTCTACTCTGATTTGCTCAGCCACATCTCCAGTAGAGTTATGGTCAGCTACCCAGACCACCTTTAATACAATAGAAAACTGGCTTTCTGAACATCGTCTGATCCTAAATCCCAAAAAAACTAAAATGCTGTTATTTTCACCAACACGTAGGTCTACCGCTTTCACCTTTACCATAAAATCAAATGATGGCACAATAATCTCCCTGACCCATCTACAAAACTATTAGGTGTCATCATAGACAATAATCTCAAATTTGACCTACATGTTAACCAAACTATCAAAACCATCAATAAAAACTAGGGTCACTTTACAGAATAAAAGCCTTCCTAACCCCTCCAGCTAAAATTGCCATAGCTCGCTCTCACTTTCTTTCAACCCTTCTGTATGCATCCCCTCTACTCGAATTTGAACAAGACTGTCCTTAACAAACTCTCAATTTGCTACAACCACATTGCCAGGTTTGCCACTGGGCTGCCTTTTAGGACACATCATTGCATCAATCTAAATCAGCTTGGTTGGCTTGAACTACCTAGCCTAATCCAGTATAACCAACTGATTATGGCCTATAAAATCCTCTATAATCCGGACAATACTCCTGCACTTAAAAATATTATCACCCCCTATAACAATCCTAGACCGCTTCGATCCACTAACAAACTACTAATTCAGACTAGCAAAATTAATAACATAGCCGGTGATTCTCTCTTTGCAAACTCTTTAAGTAGATCCTGGAACTCACTTCCAGCTGATATTACCTTACTTTCCACCTTAGGTCAATTTAAAACTAGACTCAAACAACATTTGTCACTTAACTGGCTATGTCAATGTATCAAGCCTGGCTAACTTGAATGTGTAAAAATCTGTTAACCAGTTTACTGTGTAATTTAATTTAATCCTGACTTGTGCTCAGGACTAACTTTAACCTGTGGAACTTGTTTAACTTGCTTACTTATGTAATCTCTGTAAATAATCTGTTTGTAATATGTTATGCTGGTATTATGTAATGCTGTATCTGCTTACCCTTGGAGCTTTTCTCCCCGGGCCTCCGCTGAAAATGGACATGCATCCAGTCGGACTATCCCGGACAACAAATGTAAAATAAAAAAATAAAATAATAAAATAAATATTGGTTCATACATTTTGTTTCATTGCTTATTAAAAGAATGTTTAAAACTACAAATTTAAACCACTAACAAGTGGTGCTATATTATACAAGGAATTTAATTCAATGTAATCAGGAAGGTGAATCAAAGTACAAATACACGAATGTATGGCACTAAAAATTGTGTGCAAGGACTCTGTTTTGAAAACAGCCCAAAGGTAAACTTAATTATTCACTGGCCAGATGCATTTTCTGTGAGTGTGGGTTTTCATGCCATTTCAATGAATATGAATTTTTCCATTTCAGTGAATGTGAGTTTCAAGGGCAGAGAGGTTTACTGCTTATGCCAAGTCTGTTTTTATTGTGAGACTGTATTGTTTAGCAAATGGCTACCTGTGTTTGTGCTATTTTATTTCAATATCTGTAATGACTGTAGAAGCAAATAAGAGAACAGTATACATGGTAACTGGTGAGAAATAACCAAATAATGGAACACTGGAATGTGGGCTGCTGCTGGGGGGAGGGGGTTGCAGCAGGAGCGGCTGCTCTGGGGGGCAGTCTATTACCCTGCCTAGGGCCCTGTTTGACTGTGATCTGGTATTTAAAGTAGAAAATGCTATGCAGAAGTAGTTGTAGTTAAAGATACCTTGTAATGTAGTTATTCTTCCTATGCATTTAAATAATTTAAGGAAATGACTGGAGTGGCTTTCTTGGGGAGTGACCCTGTGGGTGTGGCTCAAATAGGGGTGTTTCATGACTGTGGTGTGGGTGGGGCTTAAGGGGCACCGGAGCACTACTTCGCCTAGGGCGCCGTTTCGGCTAAGGCCGGCCCTCGGTACAGAAATGCATACCAGTACTGCACTGATGATCAGTTATCTTCCCATCATGTCCCCTAACACCTTGCTTCCAGTGTGGCTGTCCCCTTTGCTCCACACTAGCTAAGCTTCTGCTTTAGATATATTCAGTACTGAAAACTAGGCCAAATTAATTGCATACATAAGAGTGAGGCCTTCATTTTTTGTCATTTTAGTGAAGTCTTTTTTTCCCTGTATCAATTGTTGCAGTGTCTTCCCACTTGCAGTGTTTTATGTAGATTGTAAATAATTAAGAAAAAAACATATATATACCTTCAGAATTTTGCATCTACCCATTTTCAGATCTTGAGACTTCAATTCTGCACTTTTCCTTTTCAGGCAAACTTAGATGAAGCAAATGCTGCCCTGGAATCAGCCTCTAGGCTAACAGAACAGTTGGACATTAAAGAAGAACTGATAGAAGATCTTAAAAATGAAGGTAATTAAGTTTAACATTTCTTTTGTAAGATTGTCTAACATTGTAGTAGTTGGGAAATTTACAAGTATTACCAAGCATGCTGTATGGTTTTAATTTGACCAAGGATAAGTGAATCATTTAGGTATTACTTTAACATTTTGTTTAAAACTACTGTCATCAACCACGCTTGTTGAGATGCAACATTTTTGTATTTCATACTTGTGACTGAGGCATGGGGAGGTATTAGAGTAAAACTGGCGGATAACTTCCTGTTTGAATTTGCATATTTGAGCATTTGTCTCGTATGTAATTGCTAATGACAGCAGAGCTTGACTTCATTGACCTTGTGCTGTAGGTAATTGTTTGGATTTCCTCCTCTAATACCCCAAGAATGCCTGTGTTGGAATTGTCTATAGCTTCATTGTTTGGGCCATGCATGCCTCCACACAACTCTGGTTGTCACAGCGATGGACTAGGAGGGTGCATCAAGCTACTGTGCTCCCCATTTCTTTACTGCAGCTCACATCTCATTCCCTGTGCTCATGATAGGAAAGTTGTGGTATTTAAAGCTTGTAATGGCTCCCTGATAAGACATGGACTCATTTGTGATCATCTCACTCAAGTGCAATCGTAAGTTTCAAACTCTAGGAATGTGAACAACACCCTGAAGCATGCTTTGGGAATGCAAACAACTTTCTGAAACAATAAAACACACAAACAGACAAAAATAAATTTTTGCCAGAGACGGTGTACATGGTAAGGTTCTTTTGCAGTCCCCCTACACAGAATCAGTTTCAGCTGAGGCCACTGGCATGATTGCTGTCCAGCCCCCCACACACATCCTTCTGGACTGACCTGTTTCACTTGCTTCCTGAGGTCAAGAGCTAGTTGGCTTCAGAGACCCATGGTGTGATCTCAGAAGGGGAAAGCAAGATTCCTATTGTGCTTGTATACAGTTTGTCCTCGTGACTGCATCAGGGTTTCAGTTCCCAGCCTGTGACTTGAGGTCTCCAGGTTAGCAGTTTTCAGATTCACAGTGCACAGCATGCTAAAGCACAGATTGGCACCTAAGTTTGCTTTGCTCCGAGCTAGCCAAGTAGTTAGTCTTTTCTCAAGAATAGGAGGCCAGACTTTCAAGATGGCTGCACACTAATTCACACTGGGAGAGCTGAAATTAAGCTGTTAAAGAAGAAACTGAGAAATAACAGTGAAAGTGTCATTTTGGGTAAACTACAGTTACTGGCTAGTAAGTACACTGCCTGTATGCCAGCAAAAGAGAAACCAGAGAATCTGAAAAAATCAACCAGAAAAGAAGAGAAAACACTGGCAGGGAAGAATCCTACAGCTTTTTAGCAAAAAGCAGTTCAAGCTTCAGCTTTGGTACAAGAGATGGCGTCTAATCATTTAGAGGAAAAAATAAGTCAGATGTATTCAAAGGTGATTGAAATAAATGAAACGTTGAAAGAGTAGATCAACTCAAATAAAATGCTTGGAAAAAATAGAAGAAGCTTTACACAGCTATGTAGATAAACTGATACAATTGCAAAACTCAGAGGTTGAAATAAAGAAAAGGTTGGCTGAGTATGAGGACTTAAGAAGAGCTGTTTCAAAAAATTGTAGATTTCGAAGATAGAGCATGCAGAGAAAACCTGAGTTCTTTTGCTGTACTAGAGGAATTGGAAGGAACATACTTTATTAATTTTATGACATCACAAATAAACAGCTGGACTGGTATTCCACAGGAAAAAAGGGCACGAGTGCTTGCTGTAAAACTGACCATGAGAAAGCAGCCAAGACCTGCATTAGTAAGGATGCAATCATACCAGCAGAATGAGTCGATCCTAACAAAGCTGTGGAAGAAGGGAAAAGTATTAAAAATTGAAGACACCAGATTGTTTGTAGAAAATGATTTTTCACTTTACATCAGGCAGAAGAGTAGAAAATGTGTCCCAGCAATCAAGGAATACTGAGAGGCAGGTGTGAGATTCAAGTTGCTGCATCCAATTGTCTTCAGAATTTTTTTTCCTGCAGGATCAAAAACATTTTTTGATGCAGAACAGGCTAAGGAGGAAATAAAAAAAGATTCAAACAAAGAGAGCGAACAGAAGGAGACTCTACTTCTTATCCTTCTGACAGTAAAGCTCATAGAGAGACTTAGCCAGTGAAGACTTTTTCATTGTTCGAAAGGAAAATGTTGAGGAGACTGAAAAAATGCAGGAGTTGACTAGAAGAATCAGGATTACCTTGGACATGAACAAGAGTCTGCTGTTGGGAGTTGGAGATGAATAGTAAAAGAACCAGCAACACTGTAATTAGTGAATACATTAGAGTGTATAAAGCATTGATCATTTTTGTGAAACATGAGTTTGCAAGAAAAGATGGCTGAAAAAGACTGGACTTTTGTTGACTATTTGTGGGTGGACTGTAAAGCAAATACCCTACTTTGTTATTACTGTTTAGAAGGTGGAAAAAAGTAATTAAACAATGTTTGATCGTATTAGTATTTGTATAAAACATTTCACGATATAAATTGCATGTTATATATAGTAAAGCAGTTTTATGTAGTATATAGTCTAGGGTATTTTAAATGTGGGTGAATATTTTGAGGGACTGTTGTATGGGTTAAAAGATATTAAATTAAACAAGTACATTTTTTAGTTGTAAGAAATATAAACTTTACAGGATAAGGCCAGAAGGAAGCATGGACAAAGGCAAGTTTAATGTTAATATGCTGTGATCTTGGGCTACTGGAGTGGGGATAGGGGGAAAAGGTGCACTGATTATATGTAGAATTTCACAAGAATTAAGGTCTAGGTTAATACTCTTGACCTAAGGCTATAAACAAGTGTTTTTGTAAATCGGCTTGAAAAAAATAAGACAACATGATGAAAGCCATGAAAAATGCTAAGTTCTTAACATCTGCAAACATATTAGCTTGTTTTTCCCCCATTAGTAAATGTTCAATGAGAGTCAGGAAATCTACAGCTGAGGGCAGTTGTACATTCTGTTCTAAGAGAAATTTACAAAGAATTATTACTGACTGCTTTTACTTGGAGAGGAGCTGTTTGCAGGTGCAAGTAATTATTCTTGAGAGTTCTGAGCATTTTTTTGCAGATGGAAATGGAAACTATAGAATTACAGTGGCAAGCTGTTCAGTGAAAAAAGTTTGAAATTAAGGGAAGTAAATAAGAGGCAGCAGCAATATTTAATACATTTAATAGAACAGTGTACAATTTTATTTGATTTAAAGATAGCCAGTATGCTTTTTCTTAAGGCTAAAAGTTAATGCTTTCTGAAAGCATACACGCTTTATCACATCTGGGAAGGGACTGGAGATGAAGAAAGAACAGACAGCAATCGGTGTAAGTGAGAACACAGACTGTAGCATGTTTTAGTTTGGGTAACCTCAATTTTAGGTTGGATAATACTTGTGAGTGTAGCTTGTCTGTTTGGGATAATTGTTCCTATCTGGAGGATTAATCTTAATTCTTTTAAGATGTACATAATTTTGGGTGTTGTCCTAAGTTAATAGAGAACGGGGGTGTTTTGAAAATGTGTAACATTTTTTTTGAGGGCTTTCATTAAAACAAAGTCTTGAAAAAAGTGACATAGGTTAAAATGGAGATAAGAAACAACTGTATAAAAGATCAGCCTGCCAAACATTAGTGAATGCATGTAACACAAATGTATATTCCAAAAAAACTGTTGTGTATAATAGATGGGAACTGTTACATTTTATAATAACTTTGGTTACAGCTGAGAAAAAGGAAAGAATACTGAATCATGTTAAGAAATGTAGAATGCAAATAATGCTGTAAAAATACGTTTGGAAAAAGATGAGCTGGTGAATTTGACAAGGAAAGGAGTTCAGGTTGGATGCTAAGCAGAATATCATGGACAAAGGAAAGTATGAGTAATTATTTTAATTGCTAGAGGGGCTCCAGTACTGATAGAAGAGGAAAAAATGAGAATAATTATAGATTTGTTGTAATAACGAGTTATTGGCAAGGGGGAGATTACATTGCCATGAATTTGTATTCCATCATGGAGCGTAAGAAAGTTTTGGGAGAAATAATCAACTTTCAGTGGAATATTACTTATAGGTGGGGACTAGAACTTGGGGGTACCTAGAAGGGAAACTGTAGCATAAAATGGTGAATTTCTGAATAAATTAATGAAAATATTTGATATGGAAGATTAGTTCAGTAGTAGGAACTTGGACATAATTTACATATTCCCAGAGGTGCAATAGCTAGGCTAGGTTAGATAAAAATTGTATTTCACTGGAAAGTTTGCATTTAATTGACAGCTTTGACAGACATTCAATAACTATTTCAGATCAAGCACCTATAAAAGCTAAGGTCAAAAGGCAAGGGGTATTGAAGCAAAAATGAGACACTGGCACCTTCCCACTCAACTGTTAAAAAGAGAGGAACTTAAGGAATCAGTAGTGAAAATTATTCGAGTTATTAGGAAATATACAAATACCTTTAGAAGTTGCAACTAATAAATGGGATAAAAAGAAAATTGATAAAAGTAGGAGAGAGAGAGATGGTTAAGAAGTAATAGGAATTGCTTGAATCCAAAAACCAGGAACTCAGCAGAAATTCTTTATTATAATTAAATATTTTCATCCCCAAGGTACTGGGACTTTTTCAGAATATCACACTCCTAACATAAACCCCATTTAAAAGCATTTCCCCCTCGCATGACCCATGCCAACCAATAAATGTCACCTTTTCATCACAATTTAACAGTTAATAGCAACAAACATACTTAATTATTTTAGCTGGAGTTAACAAAATCCAAAGTTTAAATGATAAAAATATGGTGTAAAAAATATATGTAAATATATAACAAGTATATATACAGAAGTGTGAAATTAACCCTATTACTGTATCCTTGTTTTAGTGCCACTAATATTTTCTAAACACTTGCAGTAGATACTGCATCATTTAACCTATCTGGACCTGTGGCATGTGTCCTGAGTTGCCAGTGCAATTCCTTTATTTCTAACCTTACCCTCTGTTGTCCTCCTCTTAAGTCCCTTTCTATTACTTCCAACAGCATAAAAAAAAAAAACTAAATTCATGTTCCTGGTAATTTTCAGTATGCTTAAATAAAGCATTATGCTAGTCTTTCCTTTTTATGTCTTATTAAATTGGTATATTCTATCTCTCAATGGGCTCTCTGTTTTGCCCTCGTAGAAATGGGTAATTTTTTTTTACATTGGGCTAGGTATACGTCTCCTTTCGTACAACAATTACTGAACATGGAACTATTAAACAATCCATATCCCATTGTAAATGTACTCTTTCTCCTCTTTTATAAATGGACATGGCCTATAGCTTCCACCTTTGTCCAATTTATGCCCTGGTAATTCATCTTCATCTTCATGGTCTTGGTACTCTCAATTACATTTTTGAAATGCAAGTCCTTTTTGTAAACAAACTGCGGTTCTAATCCTAAAATTTGTAGGTGTTTTTCATTCACCCTAGTAGATTTCCGACCATTTAAGAGGTCCAAGAGAGTAAGGAACCAATTGAGAGACTGAGGGAAACCACCTCTACAGTGGGGACAATGTGAGGGCAAAATCAGGGACCCAGCCCCTATAAGAGGGGCAGGGGAGAGGTTATACAACACCACAGTAGATTGTATAGTGACTAACAGCCAAAGTGGTTTTAAGATTTATAACCTCAATAATGCTGGTATTTCAAGTTTACACCCTGAAGTATTTAAAAAAGGCATGACATATGTACTTTTTAAGAGAGTAAATCTGGCAAATACAGTAATTTAAAGTTGTATGTTAGGAAACTTAATTTTAAAATGCTATTTGTAAATCAGAAGAACAATAAAGGAGAGCCGGTTGATATTTTTAAGAGGTCCAGTACATTCAGTCTACCCTGACATGCTAATACTGCATTACAAACTTATACAGTTGCTGTGGGACAAAGGGCAATTCATTTCATATAATTTAAATCAGGTAGAAAGTGATATACTAGAAAGTGTTTGTAGTAACGAAGTTAGATTAATGAAGCCGGACAAAGGAGGTGATTTGATAATTATGAACACCAATGACTATAATGTAAAACTGGAAGCTATGTTGTGTGATGAAGTATACAAGGAAATTTCTAGGAATCAACTCAGTATTGCTTATGCCAGGATAGATGATTGTACTGTATGATTTATTCATGCAAGAACAAAAAAACCCTAGTGCAACTACATGAAAATTGACAACCCTTAAATTTTTAGCATTTTTAGGATCCCTAAAATACATATAAAATATAGCTGATCCCCCTTTGAGCCCTATTCTTGATACAAAAGTCTCCAATGCATATATTGTGGCAAAATTTATTCATATGAAAGGAAGTCAGGAGTAAGGAAAGGCATCTTTACAAGGATTTTTGGGATTTTTTTAAAAAGTATCCCTGGATGTTTGACACTATTTTCGTGATTATTGATGCAAAGGACCTCCTCTCAGTAATGCTACATAAGCAGTGGTTAGTATGGTTGTATAATTATGTATGTGGATTTCCAACTAGGGTAGCAGAACCACTGTTAGGAGTTTAATGGATTGTGTTTTGGAGTATAAGTTTATATATTTTGAAAGTAGTATAGTCCAACAAAAAACTTGCAGCATGTACCCCCATGTTTTCCAGTATAGTTATGACTTAGTGAGAACATCTATGTGTGATCAGTTCTGGGTATCCGGATGCCTGAAATGTATATGGCTGTTTTTTGGAAGATTAATGGAATTTTTGCATTCTATTAATAGTAGTACTTAATTCCTTAAGTTTATAGTGGAATATTCCCACAGTAGTCTGTTATTTGGATGTACAAGTCAAGAAAAACATGATCAATCGGGTATTTATATCTAATATTTACAGGAAACCCACATATTCTTTCACGCTCCTACATTTTAATAATTGCCATACAAATTTCCAGAAGAAAACCCTTGTCAAAGGGCAACTGCTAAGGTTAGCATAACTCTTTTCCCTTTTGAAACCTTTATGAATGAGGGGATATCTGGGGGGACTTTTTAAACAACATTTATACCAAAGTATATGGTAAGAGAAATAAAGGGACCTATGTTGCATTATTGGGAAGAGGTGACAAAGGGTGCGAAAATCTACCCCATGATACTGGTAAAGTTAGAGACAGATTTTGGGAAAGCAGTAGTGAGAATCTGTAATGCAGATATTTGGACAATAAGTGAGCATTGATAGAAATTGGTACCTATTTAGGGTGAATGAAGAACACCTGTGCATTTTAGAATTAACACCATACTTTACATATAAAAAGGATTTATGTTTCAAAAAATTAGTTGAGAGAATAGGGAACATGAAGATGAATTGTCAGGGGAAAATGGGAACTGTAGGTGTGGAAGGTATAGATAATGCCCATTTATAAAAAGGGGTTAGAATAGATTTATAATGGCATATGGATTGGTTAAGAGTTCCATATTCAGTAATTGTTGTACAAAAGGAGTAGTATATTGAACCCAGTGTAAAAATGCCCCTGTTTCTATGAGGGCAAAACAGAATACTGAGAGATAGAATATACAAACATTTATATGACTTAAAAAGGAAAGACCAGCATAATGCTTTATTTAAAGACATTGAGAATTGTCAGGAACATGAATTTAGTATTTTTGCGTTGTAAGTATTTGAAAATGACTTGAGGAAGTCTGTGGAAGGTGAGGCTAGAAATAATGGAATTGCACTGGCAACTCGACACATGCCATGGGTCCAAATGGCTTACATGATGCAGTATCTATTGCAAGTATTTTGAAAATGGAATCTTTCAATATTTAAGCTATTTTTTAAAGCAGTTTACAGGTTAGCTGTGGTTATATTAGCGCCACTAAAACATGATGTAGTAGTAGTAGTAGGGTTAATTTTATGTTTATACATATGTACATATTTTTATCTATAAATTATATTTTTACACCCTATTTTTATTTTAAACTTTTGTTAACTTCAGCTCAAATATTTGTTGAAGTACATTTGTTGTTATTAATTGTTTAATTGAGATGAACTGAATGCATATTTGAAGGTGACATTGGTTGGTATGGATCATGCAAGGGTAAAATGCTTTGAAATGAGGTTTACATGAGTGCAATATTCTAAAGAAGTCGCAGTACCTTGGAGACAAAAGTGTTTGATCTTTATATTAAAGAATTTCTGTTGAGTTCTTGGCTTTGGAATTTTGCTTGTTTTCAGTTTCCTGTGGGAGAAACTTATTAATTACTTAAAGGGGCTGAGAAAGGTTAAAGTATTGAAGACTAAGAGTATTCTCACAGAACAAAAGGAGGTGCAGATGCTTAGTGCTAAAGTGAGATTAACAGAGTACCTGGATGATATGCATGAGTTTAGGCAGATTGCTGTTAAGCAACTATTTTTTGATAACTTCAGAGCACAAAAACTTTTAGCAGAGATATTTTGGAAATTTTATGAAAATTTGTATAAAGCAGAGAAATGTGGAAATCGAGAGAGCATGAATGGAAATATTTATGGAAAACTTAATTATGCCAAGCCTAGAGGTAGATGAGGCTCAATAGTTAAGAAAGGAGGGGATGAGATAAAATGGTGGTGTATAATCAATCTTTAGGAAATTCCCTAGGAACAGATAACATTCCTGTGAAGTTTGGAAGTTAGGAGGGAAGAATGTTTTAAAGCTCTGTATTTTAAAAGGAGGGGAAGCACAAGCTTCTTTGAAGAAAGCTGTGGTAGATGTATTACCTTAAGATGGTATAGACCCATCACACCGTGCTTCATACAGCCCCTTTTCAATTTTTAACCACGATTATAAAGTGTTTGTTTATACTAGCTAAAAGAATGGCAGAGGTGTTGCCACAATTAATGGATATGGATTAGTTTGGTTTCATAGAGGGGGGAGGTAAACATTTGAGAACATTAGTAGAACAATGGTGATCCAGAGGAAAGCAGAATGTAAGAAAATACTGCCATTGTTGAGGTATTGGTTCAGTGAAAGCATTCAACAGAGGATTCAGCTGGGATTTTATGAGTAGGCAGTGGAAGTATTTGTATTTCTTGATAAAGTAAAGCTAATTAGCAGGATATATGAGAGATTACAGGCAAAAAAAGTGGAAGTGGTCCTCTCTAATAAGTTGCCTGAACAGAGGAACCAGGCAGGGGTGTCCTCTCTTCCCTTTATATGTGTTGTATTTAGAACCACTGGCAAAGAAAATAAGGCACTGAGAAATTCAAAGAAATAACTGGTGTGGTAATCAAGAAGAGCTGGCTTTATTTGCAGATGATATTTTTTTGTATCTGATAAATCCAGAAAAGGACATATCAGGATTGTGGAGCATTTTGAGACAGCTTTAAGTTGCTATAAATTATGTACACACGAGCGCATTAGTTCAGCAGTATGATAAGATGAAGCATTTAGGAGTATGGATTAAAAAGGCTTCTGTTACAGCAGGTAAGGATGTGTAAGAAGGGACCAAAACAATAATCCAAAAGCTGCAAAGCTGGAATCTGTTGTGTGGATAATGATAGATACAAGCAGTGAATTTGTTTTATTTCCTATAATTGTATAAACAGTTCAGGAATTTTTTATCAACCTGAGAAGTTGTGGACAATAATTAGAGTTGAAAGAATTTATCTGAAGGAGAAGAGCAACAGATAAGTGCATACGTTGATCCATCCAGTGAAGCAAGATGGTTTAGGATTACCTAATTTGAAGGAATGTTTTTAGAGCTACACAGTTAAGACTCGTATACATACTACAAGCAGAAGGTTTTAATTCAAAATAGAAAGGGATGAAGTGTGGGGGGGAGTGCAAGATATAGACTGGGATTTTGGATGCAGATTCTTAAGAAGAATAGTAATCATACAGAATATTATATTCATAAAGTAACAAAAATATTCTAAAAACTAATCCAACACAAGAATGGAGAAATGAGATTTTGCCAATAGGGATGACTGTAAGTGCAAGTAGGGGTACAGAAAATGGGTCAGAGGGGGGGGGCTGGAATTGACTGGAGAAAATTGGCAAAGGAGCCAAACTATTGGGAGCAAATAACTAGAGAGGTAAAGGTAGAATGGGATGAGGCCAGGAAGACGTTTAGACTGCAGGCTAGAGACTGCCTTCCTTACTAGGGATTGTATCATAATAAATACAAAGAGAATGGGATAGGGGGATCTTAAGTGGAAGACCTGCTCAGGTGGGGCTTTTAGTCAAATGTAGAACAGAAGCTGCTGTAAGATTATTAGTGGAGTGTTTAAAATATTGCAAGATAACTGTGAATCAATCATAGGCAGATAGAAAAATTGGTGAGAGAGACTGGAAAACAATTTGCAAGAGAATAATTGGAGGGCATATAATCTTTGCTTTGAGCTGTTTGCATAGGTAATTTTATACTTTAAGCAGACTTCAAATAGTTTTTCTTTAGATGGACAGCAAATGTTGGAGGTATGATTGGGAAGAAAGAGGTAACTGATAACATGTTTCGGGAATGTAACAAGTTGACAGATTTTAAAAATTTCTTATAGACTACTGTGTCGGAAATATTGGGTGAGCAAATGGCTATAACTAAGGATGTGACTTTTTAAGGTGAACAATTGGATCTACATTGCCTAGACATAGTAATGGCTTATTAAGTTTAATTATGTTGGCTGCCAAAGAGTAATTACTAGAAAATGGAATAAAAGTGTAAACCAACTTTATTTGAAGTACTGAATATTATAAAAGAGATCAAAGAACTGGAAAGGGGGCCTTTAGAAAAGGAAAGGAACACATTTCATGGAAAGAAATGGAAAGCATGAGAAAAAATATGTAGAATAATGTTCAGGAGGAGGAGTGAGGTTGAGAGGAAGGCAGGAATTCATCAATTTATGTAACATTGGAGTGATGGTAATTACAAAGAAAAGATCCATGTAATACATGTAAATAAAAATGTTAATGTGTGTTTGCTTATGTCTTAAGTGATTCAGTGAAGGTGTTTAAAAATCTTTCTTGTTCCAAGTAGAGCATCAATGGAGACCCATTCCAGGCTTCTGTTAACTTCAGCAAATTTTTCAGGGTTCCAAAATTCAAAATATGCACCCTGCAGTGTCTGTTGCCAATGCTTCCTTCAAATGCCCATCTGAAGGACGTCTGCTTACATGTATATATAAAATATATATCTATATTGCCAGAAAGCACAGAAAATTTACTAAGCTTTGCAGCAGAGGGATATAATTTTCAACTATTTATTTTTATTTCCATTTGTTAACCAAGATATACTGGTTTGTGAAAGACCACTTTTCAGCAAAAGCCTGGGAGCTTGTCCACTACCCCAGAGTATTTACAAAATTTCTGACTCAAATGATTCCTTGTTTTAGGATGAAGTGTGTGCAGATTTTCCATTACCTGGAAGACTGCATGATCAAGGTAGTTTCTGTCGCTGCTAGGCTTCATGGCATCTTGCATCATAGTGGCTCTCTTGGCATACCTGCAGATGAGAAAGCTGTAGTGGTACTTAAGAGCAGATGGGATCTGCTTCTTGCGAGTATCTAGGGGGTGACTTCTTGGTGGATACAGTGATGTACTCAGAATGAGGGAATGCCCTTCAGGGCACCTTTACTTGCATTTACTGACCGTAGATTCCTTAGACCTGGTCGGGGCTCATTTGGGTGATCTTTAGGTCCAGAGTACTTGAGGGAAAAAACCCACAAACATCAATGAACTGTTGGCCATCATATGTGACCACTGCTCTACAGCAGGGTGTTTCCCAGGTGGGGACAGATGGTACAACCAGAATGGGTACAGAAGCAAAAACATGAAGAAATGCATTTGTACCTGGTTTACAGGCTTGACCCTTCAAGCCTGGGAGGTGCACTTGAAAGCTGGTGTAACACTTACTGCAGTCTGTATAACCCAGGGATGCCAGATTTCTTATCCGGCAGGTAGGGACCCAAAAAAAAAAAAAGTTTTAATGTGGAACACCTTTAGTTCCACATTAAACACAAGCAGCTCCATGTTTGGCGATTTTTGAGTGGCCCATATGCCGGTATACGAGCCAACCAAAATAATCGCAAAACGGAGCTACTTCTGTTCAATGCGGAACATCAGGCAGTTCAGCATTCAACAGAAGTTGCTCCGTTTTGCTATTTTTTTTTGATTGGCTTTTATACTGGCATATGAGCCAATCACAAAAAACAAACTGGAGGCTGTTTCACCCAGATTTTATCTGACAGTGCATGACTCTGGATCGGGTATTGATCCCGGGACAGTCCTGCTCAAATAGGCACGTCTAGCATCCCTGTCCCTAACCCAATTCACGCACAACTTGAACAATTGGATGGGAAACCAGAAATTCATTCCTGGTTTCGCACCTGTGTCTGTAATGGACACGGGCAACCTTTAAATGGTTCACCTCCCAAACCCCTGCTTACACTTGTCAAGGGTATCAGAACTTGCCAGAGATTTGGGATTCATGGCTTGGCTTAAAAAGGCCCTTGTGGTCGTAAACACCAATGAACCTATGTACTAAACCAAGAATTTCAGGAAGTCTTAGCATTTATTTGTCTGTCTTCTAAAATGGCGCAGGGATAGACCTGTTAACAGTCTGCCTAATTGGCTGGCTCATTGCATTCCTGTTTATTAGTTGTACCGTGTCAAGCCTGTACCAGACCAGATTAGTGCCCACTCTACCAAAGATACTGCTGCCACCACAACCTCCTTTACAAGTGGGGGGTGGGGTTACTAGCAAGTCTATAGTAAAAAAAGAATATCTGGGCACCTTTACCCACCTTCATTAAACACTATATTCTTGGGGCAGCTTCCAGGGCCAGAACAGGGTTTGCTCCTGCCATTCTGCAAGGCCTCATAGCTAAGTGACATTTTTTCCTTCATTCCTAAAACATTGTGCTTTGAGAATCTTCCTAAATGTGAGGACTGCAGCAATGACTACTGTGTGAACCTATGTCATCTGTGTTAGGAACCTGGCATGAATGTAAACATTTAAGTATTTTTATTGTAATCCAAGTAACCTTCCTCCTTTTGTTGCCCTGTGGGTGGAGTGGCTCCCTAGTTCTCATTGCATACCTTCCCATCAGGGCCCCCATTTCTCCTTTGTCTTGCTACTGCCTGAAGAAGGAGATTGGAGTCTTTTGGAGTAGGCCTGGTACATTTGGGGCTATACCTTCTGGTCAACTAAAGTTCTTGTGCCAAGGCTTTTTCCTAGCTGTTGTGAAGGCAATAAAGATCTGAAGATGGCCTCTGCTGATGTACCCTTTATTACCACCTGTGTACTTATGCCTTTGGTGGAAAGGTATTGGCTGAAAATCTGGGGGAGAGTAAAACTCTGGAAGCTCGGCCGACCACAGGCAAGTCATAACACAACTTTGTCCTGTTTGTTTTTATGTAGCAGGATTTCTTTGCTTCATCAAAATCTGTTTTTCTTAGACTAGTGTAAATGTGTATAGTGAACAAAAATTGTTGCAGATAAGGATCTCTCTTAATAATTTCTGCATTTTTAAAATCGAATTAGAAAATATGTAACATGCTAACAAAAATGATTGCATGAGTGTACAAGTTTTTTGTTAATCAGTTTTCATATTTCAGAGTACTTAGAATGGAGGTGGGAAATGATGGGTAGTGGAAACCCGAATGCGAATTTCTGGGTAGTGGAAACCCGAATGCGAATTTCTGGGTAGTGGAAACCCGAATGCGAATTTCTGGTAGTAGAAACCTGAATGTGTATTTCTGGGTAGTGGAAACCTGAATGTGTATTTCTGGGTAGTGGAAACCTGAATGCAAATTTCTGAGTAGTAGAAACCCAAATGCGAATTTCTGAGTAGTGGAAACCTGAATGTGTATTTCTGGGTAGCGGAAACCTGAATGTGTATTTCTGGGTAGCGGAAACCTGAATGTGTATTTCTGGGTAGCGGAAACCTGAATGTGTATTTCTGGGTAGTGGAAACCTGAATGCGAATTTGAGTAGTGGAAACCTGAATGCGAATTTCTGGGTAGCAGAAACCTGAATGTGTATTTCTGGGTAGCGGAAACCTGAATGTGTATTTCTGGGTAGCGGAAACCTGAATGTGTATTTCTGGGTAGTGGAAACCTGAATGCGAATTTCTGGGTAGTGGACACCTGAATGCTAATTTCTGAGTAGTAGAAACTTGAATGCATATTTTTGGGCAGTGGATTGGTTATAATTTGTCATAAGAAGGATGAGAAGTCACAAGGCAAATGGACATCAGGAGGAAATAATTCTGTTGCTTCAGCCTAGATATACTGAGAATTCTGGTTGTGATGTGAAGTTTGTTAGAGAGCATTACTGTTGTGTGAAAGAGAAAAATGTATTTTGGTTGAAATAGTGCATGAGCTTAAGCCCCGGGTAGTAAAAGTTGAGCAGATTAAAGAGTTTGGAGATAATAAATTCAGGTTTGAGTGGACAGACTAGAATTAGAGTATATACTAGGTTTGTTCTCTGGATAGAGAGGCAAGAATGAGATGGCAGAGTTTGCTTGTGAGTTTTGAAACTTGAGAAATAAAAATAAGAGAGCCTACAGTGGCTGTGCATGTTCAGATTACAGAAGGAATGCTTTCTTGCTCAGTCCATCCTGGCCCCAGGAGTTAGGAGCTGCGTATTAAGTAAACTTGCTTTGTTTGGGTCATGTTTAGCATGCAGAAGATTGAGGTTAGTGGGGAAGAGACACCAAGGTCTAGCTATAAACTCTCATGTTCAGGATTATGAATTGTCAGCATGGTGGGCGTGGTCTGCTGTGTTATGCAGCTATTTCTTTACTTTGGCTTGCCTTGTCTTTGATTAATGTATTCTGTATAATGTACATTGTTGTGAATGAAAAGCATACTGTGCATGTAAGTTTAATTACCTAAGTTAGCAAATGAGATATTTAATTATTTAATTAATAAGTTAGCAAATGAGCAAGTAAATAGGACAGAGACGGTAGGAGGTACCGAGTTTGAATATACTTATGTATACAAGTGGTGGTCTGGAATTTTCCACTGTAATTTTGAAGTTGCTATCCGTAAAAGTCCCTACTTTCCAACATCAAAAGTATTAATTCATACCAGCAATTCAAAAAACTCCTCGAGCAATACATAGTTACAGAATCAAAACAGGCCCTACTTACTAACATCAAAAGAATTATTTCATACTAACATCCAAAAAATTGCTTCATATTACCTTCAAAAGAATTACTTCATACCAGCAATTGAAAAAAGAAAAAAATACCTGAAGCAAAACTTAACAAATCAAAATACAAATGCTTCTATAGTGAGCACATTATTTAGTGCACTCCTCTGTAATTCCACGCATCATGCACCATTGTACTAACAGGCTCACCCATCTCAACTCAACCCCTTTGCTTCCCCTCTTCATTCTTGTATTGCCAGAGTCTAGCATGTCCATATTAGTATATATTCACTTCTTAACATGTTCATTGACTAGGAATATCCATCTGAGACCATCCCATTTTAGTGGAGTGCTGGGAAGAAAAATGTAAAGATGTGTTAGACAAAAAAAAATAAAATAAGAGCTTAAATACATTGATCAGTAAATATACAGAGATAAATTATATATTTACTAAAAGATGCACATGCTTGCAGTACCAGATGTTAAATTTTATGTTACATGTGTAAACTTTATTCATTAAATATTTGCAGAAACTTGAAAGCTAGCATATTAAGATGAATTCAGTTTGCTATGACCTCGTTTACAATATAAGACTTGCGACTTCCTGCTGTGCAGGACAAATACATTCCCAGACACTGGCTTGTACTCAAGAAATTTGAAACAATGTCGTTACAGTCTTTCTGGCAGTAAAATGTCTTCTGTCAAAATGAAAATATAAAACATACCAGACAAGTCATTTTAAAAATTTTCCTTAAATGGTTAACGTTTTGCTGGAAACTGTAACACGTCTGGTTTGCCGCTATCAGTTTGTGGTACTCATGCCAGATATTGACAGGTTGAGTAGGAACCTTTCTTCACATTCTGACTTTGTTTCAGCAGTCACAGAGCCTGGTGAAACTGTTTATGTAAATGTGATGGAGTGAAAGTTATGACGCTTAACACTTCATGTACCAAGTCTAAAATGCAACAGCAGCAGCGGCTGCATTCCCTGTGAAACAGTGTTGTTTATGTATAGTATAATTGCATTCTTTCCACAACTTGTACTTGTGTACAAATGGATATTTTAAGGTTAGTGAAGGATGAAGTGTGAGTTCTTTGATTTATTTGCAATTCTTGTCTGCTGCAAGAGAGAGAATAAATGTTACCTTGTGTCATCTTCTAAATGAACTCTTGTAGTCCTACAAGAATGAAGTTGGCATAGTGTAGGTCTCGAATTTCAGAGTGAAATCGGGCATTATTTCAAAGTTCTTTTAGGGCTGAAATGATCATGATTGTTTCAACATTCCACTTCAGTAACAAGGTCTGTTTTACACCTCTCTCACTGTTGCAGACATTTGTCTGAACAGCTTTGAGGTTAAGGACTATAATCACTGAATTGTAGGACTCCTGTAATGAGTATAAAGAGAAATTATAGCACTGTCTTGGAGAATGGAGCTAACCACTGCCTAAGAGCAGATCTGCTAAGCGTCATAGAGATGATAGTGGAGAGTTTCATGGTTTGATATTGTTATGAAAACAGTCGTTTGTGAGAGTGAGAGAGATTAAGCATTTTAGTTAGTTGTCATAGAACCATAGACTGATATAGATGTATTGATGTTCATCGTGTTACATTGCTGCAGTCATTACACTTGGGTTATCCTGCCGTCAGTCGGTCCCGCAGTCGGCCAGAGTTCCAAAGTCTTGGTCCGGCGTCAGTTGCTGTCGCTTCTTCCCTGACGTCAGTGCGCCAGGGGGTATATAAGATGCATCCAACGCCATTTTCTTCAGTCTTTCTTGTCGTGCGGTGCCCGAAGCAGAAGCAGTTTGCAAGTGCCAGTCGGCCGACTCCTGAGATTTTCGAAGTCGAATTTCAGATTCAAAGTCTTCAATACAGCTAAGTACCCCATTGGGGACACTTTTTTCTTGCCTCAGACCAATGTCAGAAAAAGTTAATAATTGTAATTCTTGTGGGAAGCAAATACCTCATAAGGACTTCCACTCTTACTGTATTCCATGCCTAGGCCCTGATCACAACGTCACTAGTTGTCGGTTTTGTGCTAGATTTAACAAACGCACTATAAAACAACGTTTTGATTTTGCTTTGCACTACTTTGGCCGAAGGTTCAACTATACTATGCTGTCGGATCAACCGACGACCGCAATTCCAAAAAAATGCAAACACAAGGATAAAGACAGGCATCCGAGGTCCAAAACCGACGACGAAACCTCTTCTAGGCCAGTCCTCAGTGAGGTGCTTTCACAGCCCCTGACAACCCGCTACCTCAGAGCCACAGGCCACCTCTGACTCCCACGTGGAGACAACTAGGCCTCTGGAAACTCAAGGTATTGGGCCTACAGAAACTAATCCCTCAGATGGGTCCGGAGCCGCTGAGCAGGCATCGGCTTCTGAGGGTGTTTTCAGACCTTCACAACTTAGCATTAAAGCAACAGCCAAGACAAAAGTACCATTAAAGACAAAGAAGCAAGTACAGCATTCTCTTGGACAGTCCTCCATGCCTAAGAAACAGATGCTTAAAATGGCCGAAGACCTCGTTACTCTAATCAGGGGTTCCCATCCCCCTCCTGAGAAAAGGCTTAGGCAGGATACAGACTATGATTCCTTTGATCAGGTTTCCATTTCCTCTGATTCCTCTTCAGACCAGGGATATTCTCTACCCCCCTATGGAGGACTCTGATGCTGAAGAATCTATCCCTTCAGCCTCTCCTGCTGAGGATTATTCTTTTGGGGAAACTTTACATACCATGAGGGAGTATTTCCATTGGGAAAGTCAGGATTATTCAGAATCCAAGAAAAGGCTCAGGGATTTCCTTTTATTGCCTCAGCACAGGCCCCTGGCTATTCCGCCTGTGCTAGACATTGTGGATGATGTGTTCTCTGAATCCAGCTCATCTCCTGATTCTTTGCCCCCTGCACCAGCCAAACCAGATAGGTATTATAGAGTCCCTAACTCTCACAAGTTTCTTTATAAAAACCCTTCTGCTGATCCAGAAACTATTTCCCAGGGTCCAAAAGGGGTTAAAGCTTCCATTGCAAAAAATACAGTACCCTCGACAGAGATTCTAGAGCTTTGGATAGATGGGGGAAGAAAGTTTACACTTCTGCAACTTTAGCAGTAAGGGCTTTAATTTGCCAGTTTCACATGCTTAAGTACCAACAGTATTTAATGGCTCAGTTAAAACAGAAAATGCTTGCAAGTTTAGAAGCTCCAGACTGTAAAGAAATGCAGGATTTATTGCATGCAGTTGAACAGGTGTGAAAACATGCTCTACAGTGTGGTTTTGATTCTTTAGAGGCCTCTTGTAGAGCCACTGTTACAGGTTCTGTGATTCGAAGATATGCTTGGTTAAAAGAACAGAGTTTACCTGATCATGTTAAGGCAAAATTATTAGATGCTCCTTTACAACATGATACCTTGTTTGGTGTTAAGGCAGAAGAGGTGTTAAAGAAAATGGAGGATAAAGCTAAATCTATGCAAACAGGATTTCTTACAGGTACAGCCACCTCGATTTAGCAGAAATTGGCCATCAAAGAATTGGTCCTTTCCAGTGTCAGACAGGCCACAGAAAGGCAGATACAGACGCCCAAGAGGCAGATCTCAACCCCAAGGCTCTAACAGACAACGACAGTGGTGGCACCTCAACCCCAAAAGGAGGTGAGGACAAGTCTCAACCTTACAGGAAACAGTCCCAATGACTTCCCCCTTCGTACGCCAAGCACTTCCCTTTTGGCAGCCCACTTAGGGGGAAAACTAGCACTTTTTTCTCAAAACTGGCAAACAATCACCCAAGACAAATGGGTTCTGAATATTGTGTTTCAAGGTTACAGGTTCCACTTTCACACTTTACCAAGGCTAAAAGGAATGCCAGACCTGCCACAAAATCAATGGGCAGAGGCACAAAAACAAATTTCGGCCCTCATGGACATGAAAGCTATTCAAAAAGTACCACAACAGGAACAAGGACAAGGATTTTACTCAAGACTCTTCCTGGTCCCCAGAAAGGACAAGGCCTGGAGACCCATACTATACCTTTCAACTCTAAATACTTACCTGGATATTCCGAAATTCAAAATGTTGACACTACAGCAGCTTCTACCCATGCTGGGCAAGAAGGCTTGGCTTGTTACGCTGGACCTCAAAGAGGCATACCTGCATGTCCCTATCAGACAAAATTGCAGAAGATACCTCAGATTCAAAGCTGGTACAATGCACTACCAATTCTCTGCACTGCCCTTTGGCTTATCTACTGTGCCCAGGGTCTTTACATAGTGCCTGGCACCAGTAATTGCATTTTGCAGACAAAAAGGAATTCAAATATATCCATACCTGGAAGACATTTTAACTGTATTGTTGATGGAAGTTCAAATTCTAGCGGTTTATTAAATAATTCTCATAGTTTGAATAGAGACGTGTTATAAGTTAGTAGTGACTCATTGAATGATTCATATTTGTCTTGTGTTAGTGAGTTGAATGCTTACTGCACTATAGATACGTTGACAATTAAAACTAACACTAAATTCATGCCACCATTTATACATGAAGGGATTAAGAATTTTTATACAATGGTTGGTTTTGAAGTTGATGGAATAATAGACCGTATAAATAAAGCAAATGTGAATTTTAACTTATCAAAAAAAGAATGGACCGAATTAATGAATTTTTCTAAACAGAATGAGTTAATAGTAAAGCCCTCAGATGAAGGCAATAAAATTGTAGTCATGCATTATACTCAATACTATAAAATGTGTATGGACCTATTAGAGGATGAGTCTATATATTGTGTAGTTCCCATAGAAGCTATATCAGTAGCTAAGGAAAATTATTTACATTTAATATATAAAGGTTTAAGATTGGGTTATTGGTCAGATATGGATGTTGAAAATAAGTTGCATATCCAAGAATGTAGCCCAGCTTACTTTTATTGTTTACCGAAAATACACAAAGATATGATTAACCCTCCTGGTAGACCGATTGTTTTGGCTAGTAATTATTTTTTGCACAATTTAGGGGTGATATTACATCATGTGCTACTAAAAGAAGCAAAAAAACTTCCATCCTACATACAAGATTCGTTTGATTTTTTAAATAGAATCAAGAATGTAATTTGGTGTGAAGACATGTACTGGTTGACTTTGGATGATAAAAGTCTCTATACCAATATTAGAAATGCTTTTGGAATAGAGGCTCTGTATAAACAGATGGGAGATTCACCACTAACACATTACATTACTGATTTGGTGAAATTCTGTTTAGAAAATAATTATTTTTATTTTGATGACAGAGTTTTCCACCAAATTCAAGAAACAGCCATGGGTGCAGCATTTGCACCCATGTATGCAAACATTTTTATGGGATTGGTGGAATCTGAATATATTTACACGCATTTGTTTGTGAAGAAACATGTGATATATTATTTTAGATTTATTGAGGATTTGATTTTTTTGTGTAAGGGAGGTAAATTAGAAAGTGATAAATTTGTTAAGGATATACAAATTAATAGGTTTAATATTAAGTTTGATGGTATACAATGTGGTGAGAATGTTTCCTTCTTGGATATTAATTTACAAGGAATTATAGGCAAACCTATAGTTACTAGCATACATAGAAACTTTGATTGTTTAAACCAATTTTTGATGGGCACTAGTTGTCATCCAAAGCATACATTAGAAGCTTTACCGTATAGTGAATTTTTAAGAATATCTCGTATTTGTAATAATGAAAAATATTTTTTAAAGGAGATAAAGAATACAACAGAAATGTTTATAAAAAGGCAATACGATAGTCAACTAATAAACTTAAGTAGAAATAAAATATTTAATAAAAGATACAACAGGGGACCTCAATACTGGAAAAAACAAAATAAGGTAGTAGATATGAATAATAAAGAAGGCCTGGATAAAATTTTTATGGTCTCTACATTTAATATATGTAGTGAAGACATCAAGAGATGTATTCTACATTTTTGGAAGTTCTTACAGAACTTTAGAGAACTGGATGAGTTGATGAAAAATAAGTTAAAGTTTGCCTATAAGAGAGGGAGAAACATTAAGGATATAATAATACACACTAAATTTATGAAGCCTATGGAGAGAATATATGGACAAATTATGAGTAAAGGAACAATACCATGTGGAAAATGTAAAATTTGCGCTCATATAGAAAATGTCTTTCCTTATATTAATGGAATGCCTTTTAAATCTAATGGTTCTTTTATTTGTAGAACAGAACAAGTTATTTACATTATTCAATGTGGTTGCAAAAAATTTTATGTGGGCCAAACTAAGAGAATGTTCAAAATTAGAATCATGGAACATTTAAGGGACATTGAAACTAATAAAATGGAAAGTCCCTTGGCGCAGCATTTTGTAAAACATCATAATTCCAAATGTGATAGCTTAAGGGTAACTATTTTGGAACAGGTTCTTAGAAATGAAGCTAGTGAAGGTAGAATAAGAAATTAACTTTTAAGGAAAGAGTTGATTTTTATTTTAAAATATCAAACGTTAACCCCTAAAGGGTTAAATACTGAATGTTGTTGGAAAAGTGTAATTTAATGTATTGTTTTTTAATTAGATAATTAGATTTGTAATTGATTGTTTAATTATTTAATTGTATAATGAGTTGATATTGGTGTATATATACAGTGAGGGGATGTTAACTGTTACTCCTTGAAGGCTTTTGGTGAGCCGAGGCGCTAGAGAATAGAAGAAGAAAATAAAACGTTATTTTCACTGGCTGTTGTTTCTTTTGGTGGTATTCCAGTTCGTCTACAGTTGGTGCTACAGTTTGGTGTTGCAAGTAACTCTAAATACTTACCTGGATATTCCGAAATTCAAAATGTTGACACTACAGCAGCTTCTACGGCTTGGCTTGTTACGCTGGACCTCAGAGAGGCATACCTGCATGTCCCTATCAGACAAAATTGCAGAAGATACCTCAGATTCAAAGTTGGTACAATGCACTACCAATTTTCTGCACTGCCCTTTGGCTTATCTACCGTGCCCAGGGTCATTATAAAGTGCCTGGCACCAGTAATTGCATTTTGCAGACAAAAAGGAATTCAAATATATCCATACCTGGAAGACTGCCTCATTCAAGCAGAGACAAAGGACATTCTTTTAAAGAATCTGGCATTTGTAAAAAGGTTGCTAATTTCTCTAGGGTACACAGTAAACGAAAAGAAGTCAAAACTAGTGCCCTCACAACATATTATATTCCTGGGTGCCAGCTTAAATACAGCGGCCCAGATGGCTTATCTCACGCCAGACAAACAAATGCAACTAACTCAATATTTTCAATTACTGGCAAAAGTCCCATCTCCCTGCAAGAAAAATTATGCAGGCTCTGGGATTCATGGCATCCTGCATACTACTAATACCATATGCCAGACTGCATATGAGGAAATTGCAGTGGTACCTAAAAAGTGTTTTGACTCAACACTCTCACAGTTTAGAAGCAGTAATCCCAATGATTCCCTGCCTACAACAGGAGTTTCGATGGTGGGCACAGGCATTTCACCTAAACAAGGGTCAGCCTTTTACTCTACCCACAGCCAGGCAGACTCTAACAACAGATGCTTCGGATTACACCTGGGGAGCACACATGGCAGGAAAATGCATTCAGGGCAAGTGGACCACAGACCAAATGCATCTTCACATCAATCAAAAAGAGATGTTGGCTGTTCAAAATGCCCTAACAGCTTTCAAGGACCTTCTGCATCCAGGACAATTATTATTAAAGACAGACAACACCACAGTAATGTGGTACATAAACAAGCAAGGGGGGGCACTCATTCTTATCCCCTTTGCAGGCAAGCCATGACCTTGTGGAACACAGCTCTAATGTATCAAGTTCATCTGCAAGCACAATTCCTGCCAGGAAAGAAAAATACTCTGGCAGACTATCTAAGCAGAAATATCATGGACCCTCACAAATGGAAATTGAATCCACAAATCTTCAGCATGCTAACGCAAAAATGGGGATGCCCGGATATAGATCTTTTTGCCTCCCCACTGAATTGCCAACTACAAAAATTCTGCACAAGGACTTATCACACACAAGCATGGAAAGTGGATGCTCTCTCGTTCAGCTGGAAAAACCTAAAATTCCCACTACTGCCTCTCCTTTCAAAGGTACTCCTAAAAGCCCGACAAGAAAAACCACAGATGATCCTGATTGCTCCAGACTGGCCACGCCAGCACTGGTACCCAATCTTAAAGAACTTAACTCAAGGCCCACCATGGATTTTGCCTCAAATTCCACACCTTCTGACTCAACAAAACAAATCAGATCCTGCACGGTCAGCTCAAAACCCTAAACCTGGCTGCATGGCGGATTCAATAGTCAAACAGGCAACACCTCTCTAAAGCTGTTATGGATGTCATTTTGGAGGCCAGGAGGCCTAGCACCAGGAAAGCTTACTCAGAAAAATGGAAGAGATTCTGTGCCTGGAACCAGGCTCAAAGCCTAGACTCTCTTGTCCCAAACATTCCTCAGATTTTACAATACTTAACTAAGATGCTGGACAAAGGCCTATCCTTCTCATCAATTAAGATCCGTGCCTCTGCCATTTCAGCACATTACAACACGGATCCTCCTTTATTCTCTCATCCCTTGCTAAAGCAGCACCTCAGAGGGGCTAAAAACATAGGACTGCCCCGGAGAGCACCAACTCCAACTTGGGACCTCAATTTTGTTTTGGAAAAACTGACCCTGCCACCTTTTGAGCCAGCAAATACAGGCGATCTAAAATTTTTATTATGGAAAACAGCTCTGCTCCTGGCAGTAACTTCAGCACAAAGAGTCTCAGAGCTACAGGCATTAATGGCAGTGGAACCTTTTTATAATTTTTCATCAGGACAGGGTTTCTTTAAGGACAACCCCTACCTTTATGCCAAAGGTGGTATCTAGTGTGGCTCTTAACCAAACCATCCATTTGCCAACTTTTATCCAAACCCCCAGAATAAAGGGGAGAAACTTCTGCACTCTTTGGACATACACAGGCAGCTGCGCTTCTACTTGGACAAAACAAAAGCTTTCAGGAAAACTGAGCAACTGTTTGTTGCATATGTTGCAGGATCACAGGGCAAGGCTATCTCAAAGCAGACTATCTCCAAATGGATAGGACACTGTATTCATTACTGCTACACACAGCATAGAAAATCAGTCCCTAATAACGTTAGGCCACATTCCACCAGGGCAGCAGCCTTTCTCAGAGGAGTACCTACCAAGGAAATGTTGGAGGCTGTAACTTGGAGTTCAGTGCACACCTTTACCAAGCATTACCACTTGCCTCTTTACTCTAAATCCAGAGCAGGATTTGTCACTGCAGTTCTGCAGGGCCTCATAGCCAATCCTAACTCTTTATAGACCAGCCACCCAACCTTAGCTTTGGGATTCTACCCAAGTGTAATGACTGCAGCAGTGTAACACGATGAACATAGTGCAGTTTTGTACCTACCATAAATGTAGATGTTCGAGTGTTCACACTGCTGCAGTCCAGGTTACCCTCCTTCCACCCTGTCTGTCCTAGCTGGACTTATCTATACCATTCTATCCTATACAACCTTTGTGGTGTATTTGCTTGTAACTGAAGGTATTGTTTTTATTTTATATATATATTTTTTATTAGCAATATGTATTGTCTACCTACTTGGGGGCACCTGACATCTGGGGCAAGAAAAACTGAAGAAAATGGCGTCAGATGCATCTTATATACCCCTGGCGCACTGACGTCAGGGAAGAAGCGACAGCATCCGACGCCGAACCAAGACTTTGGAACTCTGTCCGACTACGGGACCGCCTGATGGCAGGATAACCCAAGTGTAATGACTGCAGCAGTGTGAACACTCGAACATCTACATTTTTGGTAGGTACAAAACTGTACTTTTAGTCTGTTTTTCTTCTCATTTGATTACATATTAGTTTTTGCAGTAAACTTGGGTAAGTGATACAGTAATTGGAGCCATACCTCGTCTCTGATAAAGAATTTGTGGCATTATAATTCTTTCTTCAGGGTTTTCCATTTATAATTCTTTCATTTTCTTTTTGCATAAGTCGTACTATATTATGCCACTTACTGGTGAACCGAAGAAAAACATGTACTCTAACCCAGGCATACACACTCAGTTGTTCTGTAGTACAACTGATGCATGTAGATTGAGATCAGTTAACTCCTCTGTAGCTTAAGTGATGCATGTAGACTGAAGCAAGACATTTAACTGTTCTGTAGTGTAAGTGATACGTGTAGACTGAGGCAGGACAGTTATCTCTTCGATAGTGTAAGTGATGCATGTAGACTGAGGTGGGACAGTTATCTCTTCAATATTGTAAATGATGGATGTAGAGTGAGACAGTACAGTTATATCTTCAATAGTGTAAATGATGCATGTAGACTGAGGTGGGACAGTTATCTCTTCAATATTGTAAATGATGGGTGTAGACTGAGCCGGGAAAGGTATATCTTTGATAGTGTAAATGATGCATGTAGATGGAGGCAGGACAGTTATCTCTTAGGTAGTGTAAATGATGCATGTAGACTGAGGTGGACAGTTATCTCTTCAGTATTGTAAAGGATGGATGTAGACTGAGACGGTACAGTTATATCTTTGATGGTGTAAATGACGCGTGTAGATGGAAGCAGGACAGTTATATCTTCAATAGTGTAAATGATGGATGTAGACTGAGGTGGACAGTTATCTCTTCAGTATTGTAAATGATGGATGTAGACTGAGACGGTACAGTTATATCTTTGATGGTGTAAATGACGCGTGTAGATGGAAGCAGGACAGTTATATCTTCGATAGTGTAAATGATGCATGTAGACTGAGGTGGACAGTTATCTCTTCAGTATTGTAAATGATGGATGTAGAGTGAGACGGGACAGTTATATCTTTGATAGTGTAAATGACGCGTGTAGATGGAAGCAGGACAGTTATCTCTTCGATAGTGTAAATGATGGCTGTAGAATGAGGTGGACAGTTATCTATTCAGTATTGTAAATGATGGATGTAGACTGAGCCGGGAAAGTTATATCTTTGATAGTGTAAATGACGCGTGTAGATGGAAGCAGGACAGTTATATCTTCAGTAGTGTAAATGATGCATGTAGACTGAGGTGGGACAGTTATATCTTCAGTATTGTAAATGATGGATGTAGACTGAGATGGTACAGTTATATCTTTGATGGTGTAAATGAACCGTGTAGATCGAGGCAGGACAGTTATCTCTTCGATAGTGTAAATGATGGATGTAGACTGAGGTGGACAGTTATCTCTTCAATATTGTAAATGATGGATGTAGACTGAGCCGGGACAGTTATATCTTCGATAGTGTAAATGACGCGTGTAGATGGAGGCAGGACAGTTATCTCTTCGATAGTGTAAATGATGGATGTAGACTGAGGTGGACAGTTATCTCTTCAGTATTGTAAATGATGCATGTAGACTGAGGTGGACAGTTATCTCTTTAATATTGTAAATGATGGATGTAGACTGAGCTGGGACAGTTATATCTTTGATAGTGTAAATGATGCATGTAGATGGAAGCAGGACAGTTATCTCTTAGATAGTGTAAATGATGCATGTAGACTGAGGTGGACAGTTATCTCTTCAGTATTGTAAATGATGGATGTAGAGTGAGACGGGACAGTTATATCTTTGATAGTGTAAATGACACGTGTAGATGGAAGCAGGACAGTTATCTCTTCGATAGTGTAAATGATGCATGTAGACTGAGGTGGACAGTTATCTCTTCAGTATTGTAAATGATGGATGTAGAGTGAGACGGGACAGTTATATCTTTGACAGTGTAAATGACGTGTGTAGATGGAAGCAGGACAGTTATCTCTTCGATAGTGTAAATGATGCATGTAGACTGAGGTGGACAGTTATCTCTTCAGTATTGTAAATGATGGATGTAGACTGAGCCGGGAAAGTTATATCTTTGATAGTGTAAATGACGCGTGTAGATGGAAGCAGGACAGTTATATCTTCAGTAGTGTAAATGATGCATGTAGACTGAGGTGGACAGTTATCT
The DNA here is from genome assembly GCF_019279795.1 of Protopterus annectens. Lineage (NCBI taxonomy): Eukaryota > Metazoa > Chordata > Ceratodontiformes > Protopteridae > Protopterus > Protopterus annectens. Next base: position 1,103,938,510 of record NC_056737.1, on the reverse strand, counting down.
CTTCAGTATTGTAAATGATGGATGTAGAGTGAGACGGGACAGTTATATCTTTGATAGTGTAAATGACACGTGTAGATGGAAGCAGGACAGTTATCTCTTCGATAGTGTAAATGATGCATGTAGACTGAGGTGGACAGTTATCTCTTCAATAGTGTAAATGATGCATGTAGACTGAGGTGGACAGTTATCTCTTCAATAGTGTAAATGATGCATGTAGACTGAGGTGGACAGTTATCTCTTCGATAGTGTAAATGATGCATGTAGACGGAGACGGGACAGTTATCTCTTCGATAGTGTAAATGATGCATGTAGACGGAGACGGGACAGTTATCTCTTCGATAGTGTAAATGATGCATGTAGACAGAGACGGGACAGTTATCTCTTCGATAGTGTAAATGATGCATGTAGACAGAGACGGGACAGTTATCTCTTCGATAGTGTAAATGATGCATGTAGACAGAGACGGGACAGTTATCTCTTTGATAGTGTAAATGATGGATGTAGAGTGAGACGGGACAGTTATATCTTTGATAGTGTAAATGATGCATGTAGACGGAGACGGGACAGTTATCTCTTCGATAGTGTAAATGATGGATGTAGAGTGAGACGGGACAGTTATCTCTTCAGTATTGTAAATGATGGATGTAGAGTGAGACGGGACAGTTATATCTTTGATAGTGTAAATGACGCGTGTAGATGGAAGCAGGACAGTTATCTCTTCGATAGTGTAAATGATGCGTGTAGACGGAGACGGGACAGTTAACTCTTTTGTATCATAAGTCTTGCATGTAGATTGGAGTGGGGCAGTCATTTTCTGTAGTGAAGTAAACTTTGATTGCAGTGTCTTCCAATAGTAATTAAGTGCCTAGGTTGGCAGAAAGACAAAGCAGTTGCCAGCATCCTTGTAAGATGTCTGCTTGGTAACTGCAGACACTTCCCTCCTCAGAACAAATGAAATTATATACCTTTGGTTCAGCTTCCAAAATTCATGCATGCACTTCATGTTGATATGCCATTATGCAGTCAGGGTATTCAAGGCCCCACTTTCTGCACTCTACCCAAAATGAAGGAATGAAAAAAAACAGTAAACCACGAGACTAGACTATTTCAGGCACAATTCCAAAGTTACCTTTGGAAGGAGGCATGGTTTTATCCTGATGGACATCATCTCTATGTGAAAAACAGATGTGGTTCCCTGCATGTAATATTTTGAATCTCCAAGATTCACGTAGAGAGGTGATGGCCAGTAGGAAATGTTTTATAAGATACAAACTTCAATACTGCTGAACTTTTACCTGTATGCCATGAACTTCAGATCTGCAACCTACATGGTCCTTTCCTGGATCAATTTTTACTTGCATGACTGTACTGGTGATTTATGGTAAGCTTTACTCACACAGTTCTACTATACTGTGCCATTTTGGGAGATCAGCACTTCAGAGCCATTTCCTGCATCGTCAGTCTTCACTGAGTTGTGTCAGAGACTATTTTCTGAGATGCAGTGGTTGTCTTTAACTCTGTAAAATGAGCTAACAAGGTTTCATTTATAGCTTTGCATCAGGTTTAGAAGCTGTAAGTCAGAAAGACATTAAGCTACTGCAAGGTTACACTGTCATAGTAGTGAATAATGTGTTTGATGAAGAGAATGATGGAGTAAATTAGATGTGTGTACCCCAGAGAAAAAAAGTGCTGTTATTATGTACATAAACATTACTCTCAGGAGGAAATATGGAGATTATAGCAAGAGTGTAAAAATGGTCATGGGTTGTTTATTTTAACCAGTGATGGAGATTATAGTAAGTGTAAAAATGGTCATGGGTTGTTTATTTTAACCAGGGATGGAGATTATAGTAAGAGTGTAAAAATGGTCAAGGTTGTTTATTTTAACCAGGGATGGAGATTATAGTAAGAGTGTAAAAATGGTCATGAGTTGTTTATTTTAACCAGGGATGGAGACTATAGTAAGTGTGAAAATGGTCATGGGTTGTTTATTTTAACCAGTGATGGAGATTATAGTAAGTGTAAAAATGGTCATGGGTTGTTTATTTTAACCAGGGATGGAGATTATAGTAAGTGTAAAAATGGTCATGGGTTGTTTATTTTAACCAGGGATGGAGATTATAGTAAGAGTGCAAAAATGGTCAAGGTTGTTTATTTTAACCAGGGAGGGAGATTATAGCAAGAGTGTAAAAATGGTCATGGGCTGTTTATTTTAACCAGGGTGGAGATTATAGTAAGAGCGTAAAAATGGTCATGTGCTGTTTATTTTAACCAGGGATGGAGATTACAGTAAGAGTGTAAAAATGGTCATGTGCTGTTTATTTTAACCAGGGATGGAGATTACAGTAAGAGTGTAAAAATGGTCATGGGTTGTTTATTTTAACCAGGGATGGAGATTATAGTAAGAGTGTAAAAATGGTCATGGGTTGTTTATTTTAACCAGGGATGGAGATTATAGTAAGAGTGTAAAAATGGTCATGGGTTGTTTATTTTAACCAGGGATAGAGATTATAGTAAGAGTGTAAAATGGTCATGGGTTGTTTATTTTAGCCAGGGATGGAGATTATATTAAGAGTGTAAAAATGGTCATGGGTTGTTTATTTTAACCAGGGATGGAGATTATAGTAAGAGTGTAAAAATGGCCATGTGGTTGTTTATTTTAACCAGGGATGGAGATTATAGTAAGTGTAAAAATGGTCATGGGTTGTTTATTTTAACCAGGGATGGAGATTATATTAAGAGTGTAAAAATGGTCATGGGTTGTTTATTTTAACCAGGGATGGAGATTATAGTAAGAGTGTAAAAATGGTCATGGGTTGTTTATTTTAACCAGGGATGGAGATTATAGTAAGAGTGTAAAAATGGTCATGGGTTATTTATTTTAACCAGGACAGACCAGGTAGGCACTTATAAAATTTAAACTATTTCAGTTCTGTGCATTTCAAAGGATGCAACTTCCACATTTGCAGAAATACAAAATGTTGACATGAGAGAAGGGAAAGTAAGTGATAGTTACCCCTCATCAGCAATTATCAAACACCTGTAGACATTCGGGCTTATCCAGATAAATAGGTTGAAGTAACTTGGTCTGAGCCAGTATGTCCTAATTACTTGCTGAGGTATTTGGCGTGTGTCACAACAGTGACACCTGTATTCATTAGTAAAAAAAAAACTAAGCTAACACTTATTTTGAATATACTTCATTCTTATTTTTCTGTATATTTTGTGGTAGGCATTCCTTACTGTGGGTGCAATCTTAGAAAATGCTCTCTCTTCCATTGCCTTTGTGAAATGTGGCCTTGACAAGAAGGTTGCATTGTCTGAGCATGAACATAAGGAATAGCTGGATTACCTGTACTGTAGTGCTTGTGCTAGTGGTAGGACAGTAGGAACAGTTTTGAGGCCTGTATGTGAAGCCGTTAAGTAGAAGAGTGACCCTAGCTGTTGGCAGCCATTTGGCAGGGGTAACAGTGATGATGTCCATACTTGATCAGTGTTGCAGTATTATTAACTGATGGCTTATCCTGACAAGGATAGCCATACATCAGGCCAGCATACCAAAACTTGGGTGCCTTCCCTTTGTGCTGTAAATACACATATGGGCTCAACCCAGAGGAGTCGGGAGTTTAAAAGGGGTGTACAAATGCAGATTACCTCAGAACGTTAGTGTTCCCAGCCTGAGTACTATTTCTTAAACTTCGGTCTATCAACCATGAGATTCATGCCTCATCCTCTACCCTTGGGCAGGTAAGTAACCCCATTCAGGACCCTCCTTTTTTCTGCCCCCCCCCCCTTTAAAAAAATTTTGTAAATGTCATAACAGAGAGAGAGAGAAATGTGATTGTGGACTGCATATTCCTCAGAGATCACCATACTAAGTGTCTGTTTTATTTGGGTGTAGAACAAGATTGTAGGCATTGATGTTCGTGTTTCACTGTTGCAGTCATCACTTGTAAGTTATCCTTGCTGGGTAGCCTTCGGCCGGCCCGAATACCAGAGTAAAGGATATCCCTCCTGCATCGGCTGCAAGTTGCCTGAGACTGACATCAGGTCATCAGGGCTATAAAGGGAGGAAGTTGATGCCATTACATCAGTCTTTCTTGCCGTGGAGCCCAAAGCAGAAGCAGTCTGCAAGTTCGTTGGTTGGCCGTTGCCACAGTGAGGAAGAAAAACTACTAAAGCTAAGTGCCTCGTTGGAGGTCTTTTTCCTGCACTTAACTGATGTCCGAAAAAGTAAATTGTCGTCTCCGCTGTGGAAAACAAATACCACACAGAGACTTCCATAATCTGTGTGTGACTTGTTTAGGCCCAGACCACCACATCCCCGGATGTCGATTCTGTGCTTTATTTAACGCTAAGACCACCTGGAGAAGAACTGAATTTGTAGCCAGGCATTTCAGGGAGAGTAGTTACCAGTGCAAAATGGCGTCCGTTGGTCAGTCTACTGTGATAATTCCTAAAAAGTGAAGGAAAAACATAGCCCACAGAAGGTTAGGCCCACAGACGAGACAAACCTGAAGTCAGGCAGACTACCATCCACTAGCATAGTGAAACTCAGTGAGGCACCTACATAGCCTCTGACAACAGCTGTACAACCACCACAGGCCTCTACCGAGACCCTTTTGCAGTCAAGTACACTGCCAGATCAGGCAGCTTCTACCGAAATGTTGGTAGGCAGCCCCGTGGTTGGGTCCGGAACCACTTTGCAGGCACTGGCTTCTAAGGAGGCTTTTCGGATGACCAACTCCAGACAAAGACCAACGGCCATGTCACCAGCCAAAACCACACCCAGGCCCATTGAATCACTGAGGCCTAAAAGCAAGGCCACTCCTAGGAAAACTCCTTCATTATTGCTCAATTACCCACTACCTTCCTCCCTACCTGCTCAGTCACAGCAGTTGCTTAGGATAGCTGAGGATTTAATCACTCTCATCAGAGGAAGCCAGTCTGCTCCAGCTACCTCAGCCAAAAGAAAAATGACTGTTCTCCAGAGGTGCTTTTGGAGCCAGAGTCAGAGGACTCAGAATTTCTGGACTCAGACACTGAACAACAGCCCCTGACAGCATTTGAGGATTCAGAAGCTGAGGAATCCATTCCTTCTGCATCCCGTCCTGAGGACCTCTCATTTGGGGAGACTTTAAACACCCTCAGAGAGCATTTTCATTGGGAAGCTCAGGACTATACCCAATCAAAGAAGAGATTGAGAGAGTTCCTGGACTTACCACAGCACAAACCCTTAGTCATCCCTCCCATTCTGGATGTGGTGAAGGATGTCTTTCTGGAATCTGGCCTCCCACCTGATGCCCTCCCTCCTGCACCCAGAAAACTTGATAGATATTATAGGGTGACCGATACCCATAAATATTTATTCAAGAACCCTGCAGCCAACCCAGAGGTCATGACTCAGGGACCCAAGGGGGCTAGGGCCAGTTCCTCCAAAAACCCAATACCCTCTGACAAAGAGCGCAGAGCCTTGGACAGATGGGACAAAAAAAGTATACACTTTGGCTACCCTAGCCATTAGAGCTCTCAACTGCCAATTCCATATGCTAAATATCAACAGAGCACTCTGGAATTATTAAATCAGAAAAAATCCTCCTTACCAGAGAGTACTGCTACCAGAGAACTAGGAGATCTGATAACACTCCAGCTCTCAAGTGGCAAAACAATCCCTGCATTGTGGATTTGATGCTCTAGAAGCCTCTAGCAGGGCTACTGTTTCTGGATCAGTCATTAGGAGACATGCATGGTTGAGAGAACAAACTTTGCCTGATCATGGTAAATCAAAACTTCTGAACGTCCCCTTGGATAGGGAACAGTTGTTTGACCCTAAGGTAGAGGAGGTGATTAAGAAAATGGAGGATAAGGTTAAAGTCCATGCAGACGGTCAAAGACTTCCTACAGGTACAACCCCCCCCAGATTCAGTATGAACTTTCCCACCAAACACTGGTCCTTTCCTGCCCAAGCCAAAACTGTGCAAATGAAAGGACGCAGAGATAGGCCCACCAGGCCAAATCACCAAAGCCAGCAGAGGCCTAAGACAGTGGATCTCTTCCACTCCTAGGCAAGTGAGTTTTAAGTCCACTTCCTACCACAATGACCCCCCCCTCCACAGGCTAGGTGGAAGGCTATCCATATTCATAGACAAGTGGCAAACCATCACAGCAGATTGGTGGGTCCTAAACATTTCCAAAGGGTACAGATTCTCTTTCAAAGAGAACCCAAGTTTGTCAGGTTATCCAGACATGCTAGCAAATCAGAGGACACAGGCCCTATGCCAGATTCAAAAACTCTGTGCTCAAGGGGCTGTGGAGCCAGAGGAACAAGCAGGAAAATGGTTTTATTCAAGGTTGTTCCTAGTACCCAGAAAAGAAGGCACCTGGCACCCTATTATAGACTTATCCACATTAAACCTGCCCCTCCTAGTGCCAAAATTCAAATTACTAGCACTTCAAAAACTCTTGCTAATGCTGACACCAAATGCTTGGCTAGTGACCCTAGGTCTGAAAGATGCCTACCTCCGTATCCCCATAAGGGACTCCTGCTGGAGTTTCCTATGCTTCAAATTCTCTGCTCTGCCCTTTGGCTTATCTACTGCTTCCAGAGTCTTCACCAAATTCCTGGCTCCTGTTATTGCCTTTTGCAGACAGAAGAACATACAGATTTTACCCCTGTCTGGACGACTGTCTCATCCAGGCAGACAACAGGGGAAAAACTCCTGCAGGATGTCATTTTTGTCCAAACCCTTCTAACCTCTCTGGGATTTACCATCAACAAGGAAAAATCCCAATTCCAGCCCACAAGACGGATAACCTTCTTGGGAGCTTTCCTGGACACATCCACCCAAAGAGCCTTCCTCTCTCCAGAAAAGCATAGCTTTCCCCCCCTCTACTTTTCCCAGTTAGCTCACAGGACAAACTTCACAGCAAGGGAGTTATGCAAGCACTAGGATACATGGCATCCTTTTGGTGCCCTTGGCCAGGCTACACATGAGAACTGCAGTGGTACCCAAGAAACCTATGGTGCCAACACTCTCAGTCACTGGAACAACAGCTGCCTCTGATTCCCTGCTTAAGGAAGGAACTTCTATGGTGGGCAGAAGTCTGTATGCTGAACAAGGGCCTACTATTTGTCACCTTTCCCCAAGGCCAGATCATTACCATAGATGCCTCAGACATGGCCTGGGGAGCTCATTTAGGAGACGTGTACTCAGGGCATCTGGGAGCAGCAGGGTCTAGCCCTCCACATCAACCTGATGGAAATTATGGTGGTATACAAGTTTATAGCAGCTTTCAATGTCCACCTCAGACCAGAAGTGCCCTTGATCAAAACAGACAACACCACAGTCATGTGGTACATCAAAAAGCAGAGGAGAACTCGCTCATACCCCGTTTGTCATCTAGTTATGCTAATCTGGTAGACAGCCTCAATTATGGGACTACATCTGATAGCCCAGTACTTCCCAGGGGAGCACAACACCCTAGCAGACTACCTCAGCAGAAGTGTCTTGAACCCCCACGAATGGCAGCTACAAAAGGAGACCTTCCTCAGCATCATACCCTTCTAGGGGATGCCGGAGGTAAACCTCTTTGCATCCATAGAAAACAGACAATTGACCAGGTTCTGCACCAGCGAGTTCCACCCAGGAGCTTGGAAGGTGGATGCTCGCTCCCTTGCCAATGATTCCCAGGGTACTTCTAATGATCAGGGAGGAAGGGCCAAGGGCTATCCTCATTGCCCCGAACTGGCCCAGGCAGCACTGGTACCCCTTGCTCCTAAGCCTGACCAAGGAGCTACCCATGAGCCTGCCTCTCACAGACAAACTACTAACTCAAGAAAAAGGGTCAGTATCTTCAAATACTCAGCCTATCCCGCATGGCTTATACCCCAGAGGTGGGTATTGGCCCACCTTTGATCAAGCAGGTTCTGGATATCATTAAAGAGGCCAGGAGGCCCAGCACCTGGAAATCCTACTTCGCAAAATGGAAATGATTTACTGCCTGGTGCCAAGCTAAGGGTACAAGCAGCTCCCATGCCACTTTCACTTTGGTTCAAGATTAAGCAGATTTTCAGACAAAACAATAAAGCCCTGAGCAGTGCAAGCTTAGAAAATTGTGAAAAAACCCACGGACGGCTCAGCACACTTCAGTTCATTTTATTCCACAGAAACACAGCACATTAACACTCCGCCTTACGTTTTCATTTTAAAAATCACTTCCTCAGATGTGGGCTGTTCAAACTTCTAGTGCTTGTATACCATTCACTTAATTACATTGATTAGGTTAACAGATTAATTGAAAGGTTACATTGATTAGGTTAATGAATTAATTTAAAGGTTACATTGATTAGGTTAATGAATTAACTGAAAGGTTAATTTTGTTTAAAACCAAAAACTTTTTTTGTTGCATCTCTCTGTGTTGCCACAATTAAAACACATTTAATGTTACAATGTTTGAATAAATATGTATGAATAAAAATATGTTTTAAATAAAAATCCTTACCAATGTAATTAAGTGAATAGTATAAAAGCACTAGTAGTTTGAACAGCCCACATCTGAGGAAGTGATTTTTAAAACGTAAGGTGGAGCGTTAATGTGCTGTGTTTCATTATATATATACATATATATATATATATATATATATATATATATATAGATATATATAGATATATATATATGTATGTACATATATAGATATATATATACATATATATATATATATATATATATATATATATATATATATATATATATATATATATAGATATATATATATATACATATATATATATATATATACATATATATATACATATATACATATATATATATATATATATATATGTATATATATATATATATATGTATATATATACATATATATATATATATATACATATATATATATATATATACATATATATGTATGTATACATATATATATATATATATATATATATATATATATATATATATATATATATATATATATATATATATATATATATATATATATATATACATATATATATATATAAAAATATATATATATATAGATATATACATATATATATATATATACATATATATATATATATATATATATATATATATATATATCTATATACATCTATATATATATATATATACATATCTACATATATATACATATATATACAAATATACATATATAAACACATATATATATATATATATATACATATATATATAAATATACATATACACACACACATATATATATATATATATATATATATATATATATATATATATATACACACACACATATATACACATATGTGTATATATATATATATATATATATGTATTGCTGTGTTAAGTAAAGGAACTGAATGGGTATTCATTTGACAGATAGCAGATTCACCTTTGGTGCTGGAAGATCAGAAGGCTGTGACTTCTATTGCCAGTCAGGTACAAAAAGGAGTGAAACTTACAAAACTACCAAGGCCTGCATCCCAGTGTGCATTGGCTTCATTTTGTTTGATTAGCTTCTGCAGGGGTGGAGCCTTACAGTATTTAAGTACCAGGAGGCTTGCTCTTGAGCCAGTGTTCACCCTATTAGGAATCAAACAAGACAGCCTAGTTTACAACAGCTGCACGTCCTTGTGAGGTAAATGTCCTAATCCATGGGTCTAGATTAGCGAGAAATGAGGGAAGCATGTGGTGTATCACTGTGTTTGCCCCTGGCGAACTAAAACAAGTCCCCAATTGAAAGAATATTTTCGTGCTTACAAAAGCAGTTAATTTCTAATTCAGCGAACAGCAGGACAAACAAGTTAACCCATTTCCAAAGGATCCTAACAAGGTCTCGTACTGCAATAATCTGCTATCCCCAAACTTATGTGTTTAAGCAACCCCTGGGATCACTAGCACTCTGGGATCAGAACGCAGCAGCAATTACTCCCTATCTAAACCCATAAATCAAACCTTAGCGTTAAAAAATTAGTACTTAACATATATATATATATATATAGTATATATATATACTTCGTATATATAAATGTTAAATATATATAAAATATTAAAAATTAAAATTTACCTTCTTTAATAAACCCCCCCCTTTAGGATAAAAGGACGAAGTTAAA